>NC_142070.1:30657500-30957500 GCF_059756535.1 Pantherophis guttatus | reverse complement strand
AATCTTGCATCTAGGAAAAGGAGGTGTCATTCCAGGAATCTTATCTAATTCTTAAAAGAAAAGGTCTTTGGTGTATTGGTTTTTTTCCCTCTTTAACAATAGGAAATGCAATCTTCGTTTAATGAGAGAAAGCTAATATATGGAAAATCTATAGTACAAAATAAAATACCATATCCCAGCAAAACAAAGCAAAGCAAGACCAAGCCAAGCAAAAGTTTTATGGAAGACTCAATTGAAATATATACCAGCCAATACTTGGTCCAGTTTTACATCCCTGAATTCTTCTCCTCGTATCTAGAGCTGCATTGCATTTTCCAAATCTTATCATTACTATTAACAAGAGCTCTAGTAGAATCATATGCTACTACAGATCGATTGAAGCACCTTTAAACTTCAGAAATGTATGTAACTTTTTTTAAAAAAGGATTTCTTTTTCCATTTTATTTCTCAAGATAACCAGAAATTATACTTTCTAGAATTTCTGGTATCTTGGGTGTAACTCCAGCAGTAGAGGAAAAATATGAAGCATCTTTGCTTCTTCCTTTCCTGCAATAAAAATAGACTGTTGCCTAAAGAGCTGGGCTTATGTACTGTGCTAAACTGTAGTGGGACTTGATAGGTCCCATTGTGGTATGTGTCAGTCAAGCCATTATGTTTTGCCCAAGTAATCCATGACTAAAAGAAAGTTGAGCTTAATGAAATGTGTGAATCCAGTTACTGACAGTGAAAAGTTTATCCCCTGCAATAGTTTTGCTTATTTAGGAGATCCAGCTTCCTGATAGAGGCCCAACTCCATACTGAATTTTAACTATTTTCCTCCTCACTCATATCGTCCTATCAGGTGAATGACATAAGCAAATGGTAGAAGCCACAACAAATGATGTGAATTATATAATGTGCATCAGTTGAGGAACTGATATAACTTACATTTGCACAATCATATCATGATGTCTGTGATGTTTTTGGGCCCTACCCTATGTGGATTTCATCTGAAAGTATCACTTCTTGTATTACATTAACACCTGAATTTTATATTCACATGATTAAGTGGACTGATTTATGAACAGCTTTGCACTAAGTGGCATCCTGCATAACATAAGAGCCGAGGTAGCGCAGTGGTTAGAGTGCAGTACTGCAGCTACTTCAGCTGACTGCTAGTTCAGCAGATCAGCGGATCAAATCTCACCGGCTCAAGGTTGATTCAGCCTTCCATCCTTCTGAGGTGGGTAAAATGAGGACCCAGATTGTTGGGGGCAATATGCTATTTAGTATACTGTCTTTGGTGTAAGCCACCCAGAGTCCTCGGAGAGTGGGCGGCATAGAAATATGACTAATAAATAAATAAATAAAATAACATGTTATATTAGAAGACCTCCCACCAAACTCCAAATTAGAAAGCATGGATTGTGAGCATACTGCTATTGACAAAAACTTTGTTAAACATAATAAATGTTATTCCCAGATTGACACATTCATATACACTGTAAATAATTTGACAGTAGCATTAATTATGTTTACCAACAGTATTATCCTCAAAATGTATGCTTTCTAATTCAGAGTTTGGAGTTTGGTGGGAGGGTTTTGAAATATCACACATCATGGCAAAAAAATTTCCCCTAAATAGGAATTTAATATGTCATCTGCCATGCATAAAGTTGGAAATTTGTCCTTATTTTTATACAATGAATTTTGTTTATTAGACTATGCACATGAAAGGCCTTCCACAATATTACAGTCCAGGCTATGATAAGCAGAGTCCCATTTTTATGAGACAGTTTTGATAGGTATGTTCTCTTTCACAGCTTCTCAAAATGACAGGCAAAATATAGTACTTCTGTATGTATTCACTCTAGACTAGAGCTGTCAAATAATTATATAAATAAAACTTTAAAAAATTAATAGGTTACAGTAATGCAATTCAAATGTATGAAAACAGATATTTTTTTCCTTATAGGAATAGGTTCACACATTTTAGATTATGGAATAAGCCATGATTCTCTGGGTTCATAAAACCAGACAATCACTCTGGTTTGGCATAATGCAACAATCCACTATATGACCATACTGATGACCTTCTTAAAAAGAGGTTTTCATTTGAGGTATCAGCTCCAGCCTGCTATTAAAGCTAAAGTTCCAGGATGAAACCTGCAATAACCCATCATTTTCTGCATGTGCATATACTGTGTTTCCCCAAAAATAAGACCCTATCTTATATTTTTTTGAACCCTGAAATAAGTGCTTGGCCTTATTGCCATGCGCTCAAAAGCCTGATTGGGCTTATTATCAGGGGATGTCTTATTTTGGGGAAAACTGGGTAGAAAATAAAGGGTAAAAAAAATTAAACAATGAAAAGTAATTGTCCCTTCCAACAGGAAAACGATATAGCCTCATAAATCAGAGAACTGCAGAAGGGATTTCTGATGTGTCAGTTGATTAAGGCTTCCAGAATTTTTATCTTACTGAAAATACTTTTTCTTTTGTCAAAAGCTAATCAGCTGGAAATCATGGAAGAAAAAGGATATTTTAGCTGATATGGTTCACAAAACATTACTTAAGCCTCATGAGTCTGATGGACAACAAATTATTGCCTCAACAGCTCAAACTAGTGCAGCATTTTTCCATGCCATTTAATTCAACGTTCTTATTTGTCACCAACAATCAAGGGAGGAATTTTGAGGCAGATTTCTGTGGCCCATTTTCTAATGGGAAGGTTTCTTCTATTACTCACCTATTATACTTACAGCTTTATTTTTGTAGACAAATTATCCATATTATCTAGACTTTTTCCTTGGTCACACTTGTGAATCTTTGCTGGAACCTGTATGTAAAGAGTACATACAGTTTTTTAATTTGGATTTATTGGCTGCTTTTGATACCATTGGCCAGGCTATTCTTTTGGATTATTTGCTGAGCACTTTTTTGGGGCAGTTCTACTCCTACTCAGTAGGCAATTCCAATTGATGTGGGGGAGAAGAGGTCAGCATTTATGTCATCGACTCTTGATGACATAAAACCAGCTCAGCTGAGCTGAACCCAAGCAAGTTGCAACTGCAAATTCTCTGTCAGGCCTGTGTTGTCTCTGGGAGGAAAAGAGCTACCTCTGAGGAAGGAGATCTGCAACTTGAGAAGTCAAAATCTCTTGACCACTCTTTATTATAGAATACTAGCTGGATGCCCTTGCTTCACTATGAAACTATGTGATCGGATGTGATAAATTGATATTTAAAGCCTGAAACTTAATGTAGAATAAGGCAGCTGGCAGTTGGAACAGAGGGGGAAGGGGAGTAGAATGTCCCAGCCCGCAGGCCAGATGACTCATGTCCTGGCAACGCCCACGGTCAGTTTAGTGAAGGGGTAGCATCAGAGTGTGTTAATATAAGGCAACTGGCAGTTGGGACAGAGTTCCTTTCAGATGAGGATGGGGAATAGAACGTCCAGCTCCTTAGCATCAGAGCGTATGAATCAGTGGTGGGTTCTTCCCGGTTTGGCCGGTTCCCCTGAGCCAGTAGCGGTGATGATATGATGTCACCGAGCCGGTTCTGCCCCCCCGCCCCACCCACCCACCCCCTGCGTTATTCTTACCTTTTATTTGGCCCCACCCCCAATCTATTGCTGCCTCCTGAGTCCCAGCTGATGGCTAGAGGAAAAAAAACTGTTTAAACTCTTGCCACAGGGCTTCAAAGGACCGCCCTACAGCTGATCAGTGTTAAAAGAAAACAAATGAGTAGACCGATGCCTGCAAAAATACATGAATAGATCAGTGCCTGTAAAAATACATGAGTAAATCAATGCCAAAATACGTGAGTAGATCAGTGCCTGCAAAAATAAATGGATAGACCAGTGCCTGCCAAAATACATGAGTAGATCAGTGCCTGCCAAAATATATGAGTAGATCAGTGCCTGCAAAAATAAATGGGTAGACCAGTGCCTGCCAAAATATATGAGTAGATCAGTGCCTGCAAAAATAAATGGGTAGATCAGTACAGCTCTGCAAGCAGTTAAAAGCCTGGTAGACCAGTACCTCTGCTAAATCCTAAATAATTGTCACATGACCATCAAGCCATGCCCACAAAATAAGCCACGCCCACAGAACTGGTAGTAAAAAAATTTAGAACCCACTCCTGGTATGAATATTATACTGTATATGAAATACTAATGATCTGATGGTCATTTTGAAAAATCCTTTCTTAGCGAGCAGCTATAAGCCAAGAGGAACATACATGCCAAATTTCAAGTTTTACCGTTCTGGAGATTTCGTGATGAGTGAGTGGTATTTGGCTTTTATATATATAGATTTAGTTTAGCTGAATTAATATTAACAGGCTACAGTTAATTCTAGTTACATATGTATAGCCCACTTGTATATTTGTAGAAAAATAAGAAATTTCGTCTAATAAAATAGAAAGGCAAGGATTTTCTTTAACCATTCAGTTTCCCCTGTGTCCTAAAAACCTTCTCTGAAGATCCCTCAAATTCCTGCTTTGTGTGAGCAGATTTCAGCTCATGTGCCACAATTACATTTGTGATCCTCATGGAATTGATATTATTTGATTCTGTCATAATTTTAACCAGCAGATATCCTCCCATTTTTTATTTCTTGAATTCAGAATTTCAATATAAAAATCTTTAAAATCATTTCAACTTCCAGAAAATTGTATTTATTTGTTTGTTTGTTTGTTTATTGGATCTCTTTGCTGACAATCTTACTTCAAGGTGACTCTGGGCAGCTTACAAATATAATAATTATGTTATAAAATAATTATAATGATAATGATAGTAAAAATGCATGAATTAAAAATTGGTTTCCCCTGTATTTTATTCAGCCCACAGGAATTCAAGAATTTCTAAAGTACAAAACTGCAGCTGTAATATTTTAAAATCTTGGAAGTACAGACATCCATATAGATTATATTATTTTCATTTTTAAAAATACACTTGCAGATACAGGAAACATCTGTGTGCATGTCCAGGACAATTAAGGTTTTTAGGGAAGGAAATTGAAAAGGATTATGACTATCACTAATGTTAGAAAAACTACTGGTTGCTATAGATAATAAAACTGCTGCAGCAAAATGTGCACATTAATAAGTTAGTGTTGAGACAGCCAATATCCTTGACTCTTCTAGAAATTTTACAGCTCCTTATTAAATCCAGGAGTAGAGAAAACATCATACAATGATCAAAGAAATGCAAAATAAGAGCTCTTTGACACATCCATGTAGTTTTAAGGTATTAGGCTAAAAAAAGGGAAACCATGAGTTCAAGTCCTGCCTTAGTCATGAAAGCCAGCTGGGTGACTTTGGGCCAGTCACTCTCTCTCAGCCCAACCCACCTCACAGGTTGTTGTTGTAAGGAAAATAAGAGGAGAAAGGTGTACTGGATATGTTCACTGCCTTGAGCTATTTGTAAAAATAATAAAGACGGGTTATAAATAAATAAAAGGGTAGCTGGAGACAGATAATAAAAAGAGTAAGACCTGGAAAAAATAACAAAATACAAAGGCCTGCAAATAGAAGTAGAAACACTATGACAAAAAAACAAAAATATTACCAATAATAACAGGCACCTTGGGTGCAATCCCAAAACATCTTGAGCACCACTTGAACGCCATTGGCATTGACAAAATCGCCATCAGTCAATTGCAAAAGGCAGCTTGCTCAGAACAGCCTATACCAGTGATGGCTAACCTTTTTGCCATCAGGTGCCAGGAGAGGGGGGGGCCGGGGGAGGGTCACACATGCATGTGCCCACGCGCATGCGCACGCAACCCCACCCACCCCCGCTCCTGGCACATGATGGCCTGGTAGGCCCATTTTTCTTTCTTACCTGATTCCAGATCCACTCTGTGTATCTGGGAAGGTCGAAAACAGCCTTTCCCACGCCCTTGGAGGCCCTACGGAGGCTGAAAGGGCCCATTTCCCAACTCTCGGTGGGATAGGAAGTGATTTTTTTGCTGTCCCCAGCCTCCAGAATCTCTCTAGGAGTCTCTAGGAGCCTCTCTAGGAGTCTCTGGAGGCTGGGGACAGGAAAAAACGTCACTTCCTGTCCCACCGGGAGTCGGGAAATGGGCCCTTTCAGCCTCCGTAGGGCCTCCGAGGGAGTGGGAAAGGCTGTTTTCGCCTTCCCAGATCCATAGAAAGGATCTGGAGCCAGGTAAGAAAGAAAAACGGGCCTTCCCCACCCCCACCTGGCCCTCCAGAGGCAGGAAACAGCCTGTTTCCCTACTTCTGGTGGGCCCAGAAGGCCCGAAAATCAGCTGTCCGGCACGCGCATGCACCCCAGAGCTGAGCTGGCGTGCCCACTAATATGGCTCCGCATGCCATAGGTTCGCCATCACGGGCCTATACATTGCAATGATACCTTTAAGACCATCAAATATCCACATCCCAGGTCCTTAGAATAGGGTTAAGGTTAAGGTTAGGGTTATGGTTAGGGTAGCGGGAGAGGGGGAAATAGCAAATCTAGTCTGAACATTGGCTGAATGTGCGATGAACCAATAATAATAATAATGAAAAAAATGGTTTGCCATTGTCTTAATCTGGAAGAGAGAGAGGGAGGGAGGGACAGACTGAGGGAGGGACTGAGAAAGAGAGAGAGAAAGAGAGAGAGAGAGAGAGACTTACTTTCCATTTTACAGCTCTAGGAATTCTCCAACTCAGATAATAACCAAGACTGACTTTTCAAGATCAAAGTTGCAAAGTGATGCCATCTGGTGTGACAATGTGAATTTTATTATTGTGAATATAAAACTTTACAAAATATCAGCTGACTACCATTATAAGGACAAAAACATTAATGAGGAACTTTTATACTTTAGTGTTCTGATATGAAGTAATCTAATTTAATCTTTGGATTATTGCATTTCATTATATGGGCTTTAAGGAATAGCAATAGCCATAGATTTTTCAGTATTTTCTGATAAAGTGTATAAATCTCCCTGTTTAATAACTAGATCTTTAACTCTTGAATGTTTATTACTTTGTGTTTCTCTTTCAATAGCATTGCTTGTGTGGACATTAAAATAGCTGCCGCCACCTCCTGCAGAGGTTATTGCAGTAATGCTTAAAATAACTTGTTTCTTTCTTCTACAGACAGTTTTACTATACTGATAATGAACCACCTGAAATAGTTATATGCACCACATATGTTATTTGCAGTTTCAGTCATGCCATTTAAGAGGAATCCATTTCAAAAAATGTTGAATCTGGATTACAGTTCAGATTGCATAACCTAAAGTTATCAGAAGTTACAAATTACATTTTTAAAAAATGTTGTCCACCTTTAATTACACATGTAAGCTTCAGTTCAGAGAGGGGGGAGACAGGAAGGAAAGAAGGAAGAAAGAAGGAAGGAAGGAGCAATGGTGACACACCATTTATTAAGGTTTTTGCAAGTGAACTCGGTTTTTAGAATAGAATAGAATAGAATAGAATAGAATAGAATAGAATAGAATAGGATAGAATAGAATAGAATAGGTCAAGTGTGATTGGACACACAAGGAATTTGTCTTTGGTGCATATGCTCTCAGTGTACATAAAGAAAAATAAAATATATTCATCAAGAATCATAAGATACAACACTTAGTAATAGTCATAGATTACTATTAAGCAATCAAATTGTACTAGGAAATAAATAATATAAATTGTAAAGATACAAGCAACATAGTTATAATCATAACTGGGAAGAGATAGGTACTAGGAAGAATGAGAAGAATAATAGTAATACAGTCTTAGTAAATAATTTGACAGTGTTATGGGAAAAAATTGTTTAGCAGAGTGATGGCATTCGGGGAAAAACTGTCCTTGTGTCTAGTTGTTCTGGTGTGCAGTGCCCCATTTTGAAATAATTTATGTCCAGGATGTGAGGGGTCTGTAGATATTTTCACAGTCCTCTTTTTGACTCTTGCAGTATACAGGTCCTCAGTGGAAGGCAGGTTGGTAGCAATTGTTTTTTCTGCAGTTTTAATTATCCATTGAAGTCTGTGTCTATCTTGTTGGGTTGCAGAGCCCAACCAGACAGTTATAGAGGTGCAGATGACAATAATTCCTCTGTAGAACTGAATCAGCAGCTCCTTGGGCAGTTTGAGCTTTCTGAGTTGGCACAGAAAAAACATTCTTTGTTGTGCTTTTTTAGTGACTTTTTTGATGTTAGGTGTCCATTTTAAGTCTTGAGATATGATAGAACTGAGAAACTTGAAGGTCTCTACTGTTGATTCTGTGTTGTCTATTATTGTAAGCGGTGGTAGTATAGGTGGGTTTCTCCTAAAATCTACCACAATTTCTATGGTTTTGAGTATATTTAGTTCAAGATTGTTTTCATTGCACCACAAGTTTAGTTGTTCAACCTCCCATCTGTATTCAGATTAATCGTTGTCTTGAATGAGACCAATAACTGTTGTATCATCTGCAAACTTCAGTACTTTAACAAAGTACTTTAAATTAAAGATTACTTTAATCTTTTGAGATGCAATCATTGGTGTATAGACAGAACGGAAGTGGAGAGCGCACACAGCTCTGGGGGGCTCCTGTGCTAATTGTACAGTTATCTGATGTGATTTTGCCTAGCTTTACCTGCTGCTTCCTGTCTGTTAGGAAGCTTATGATCCATTTACAAGTGTGGTCAGGTACAGCTAGCTGATTTAGTTTAGTTAGAAGAATATCTGGAATGATGGTATTGAATACTGAGCTGAAATCTACAAAAAGGACTCTTGCATAGATCTTTGGAGATTCAAGATGTTGTAGGATGTAGTGCAGAGTCATATTAACAGCATAATCTGTCAATCTATTTGCTCGGTAGGCAAATTGCAAGGGGTCTAACAGTGGATCTGTGATGGTTTTCCAGTGGGCCAGCACTAGCCTTTCAAAGGTTTTCATTGGCTTTGCACCTCATTATCTGTAATCAACAGAGGTGGTGAGCCTAATGGGATGGGGTAGGTTGTAGGAGGCTTAGCTGTTGTTGGTATGTCTGAGATGGGGATTATGGAGATGGGTGGCAGTAGTTTTCTCTCAAATAAACACATTTTTTCACTTTTTAGTGAAAAAGTTTCATATATTAGCCATATTGCTGTTGTTTCAGCCATGGAAGTACCAATCATTAAAAAGGAACCACAAAAGACTTGTATTTTTCCCCCTAATAGACTTAAATGCAAATAGAAACTATTTTCCAGTTGGTTTGACTTGGATGCAAGACAATATAGAAAGCAAAAAGTAATATTTTTATACAAAAAAAGCTACTGTATGTGAACTATTTTATATCGTTCAGTCTGATGATCCTATTTAATTATGGTACATTTTTAATGCCTATCTAGTTTGTTGTTTCATACAATACTATACAGTTTTGTAATGGAATAAGTAATGCATATGATTACAAGATATAACTAATAAGAAATATTATAGAATGTTATCACATTTGTTTCTAATTACTGTATGTTCATATCAACAATGATACTCAAAATAATTTTTTGGTACCATAACAGCAGCTATTAAGATTGTCATAAGACAGTTGCATTGTTTTTGGAATTACATCTAATCAGAGAAACTGACAGCTAACAAGTAATGACGATAGCAACAGAACACATTTTGACAGCATCCATGGCAGCTCCACTAGCTCAGATATCACTATGTGATGAAATGTGCCTCTGTTCAGACAATGAGGGGAGAAATCAGCATTTCTTGTATCTAATGCAAGGATCATGGGATATCATCCAATTTACTTTAGGTAATCAGCAGACTTTAAAAAGATACTCCTCTAGCTGTTCCATTAGTAGATACATGTGGTATGAAACAGTGGTGGATTTCAAAATTTTTTACTACCGGTTCTGTGGGTGTCTTGGTGGGCGTGGCATGGTTTGGTGGGCGTGTCTTGGTGGGTGTGGCAGGGGAAGGATACTGTAAAATCTTCATTCCCTCCCAATCATCTGGGACCCGGGAGGCAGAGAATAGATGCGGGTGGAGCCAGTCAGAGGTGGTATTTACCAGTTCTCTGAACTACTCAAAATTTCCACTACCAGTTCTTCAGAACTGGTCAGAACCTGCTGAAACCCACCTCTGGTATGAAAAGAACTTGATGCACTTCATGACATGGTGAAGATGAAGATGCAAATGCACATGTAGGCCACATGCAAAGAGCTACTCTTTTGAGGAACAAGCATGCTTTGGTGCAAAGATTCTACTTTAAGAAAAGACATACTTGGAAAATTCCACATACAAGTCCTGTTAGGGGAATAATGTGCTGACTGCATAATTTTTGTGAAAGGAGTAAAGTTGGGGAGGGGACACGGAGACAGCAGCAGAACAAGGAACAGTAGGAAATACCGCAGGCATGACAGAATGGGGCCAGTAATACCAGGATCTGCTGGTAGCTTAGCAAAAGAGAACACTTATATAGGAAATAAGAGCTGACAGTTCAGATATCACTATAGAAAACTGTTGACATGACCACCGTAAGATAAATCAGCTTTTGTGATGCTTGGCCTGCTACAGTCAACTCAAAGGATAAAAGGAAGGGGGAACTGAAGTTAAATCTCTACTGCACTGAATAACTACACAGAGAAACTCATGCTGTATATGCAAAAGAACAGAGATGGATCAGAGGAAGTTCTTCCAGATTGTTCCACATAATTCCAAAATGCAGACTTTCTTCCTAGCAGAATAGACAGTGAAGAGTTCCAAAATGTAAATTACACCTAAGCATAGCCTCTTTTTAAGGTCAAAAGTGTAAAGCGGTGTTTCTCAACCTTAGCAACTTTAAGATATCTGGACAATTCCCAGAATTCAGATATCTTAAAGCAGCCAAGGTTGGTCCAAAGTAAGCCTATAGGCTGCCCCTTGGATCAGGACTACTATGTGTTAGGAGAAGAGTTTTACATCTTTCCCCAGATTTTTTTTTTTTTAAATTTTATATGCCACCCTTCTCCGGAGACTCAGGGCGGCTTACAATGCGTTAAGCAACAGCCTTCATACTTTTGTATATTTTATACAAAGTCAGCTTATTGCCCCCACAAACTGGGTCCTCAATTTACCCACCTTAGAAAGGATGGAAGGCTGAGTCGACCTTGAGCCTGGTGAGAATTGAACTCGCAGTAATTGCAGGCAACTGGATGTTAAATGCTGCCTTAGTAGGAGGCATTAGCCTCCTACGCCACTCAGGCTCCTGAGTTTGTTTTCCAAATGCTTTGCCCCTGCCTTTCCCACAGATTGGCTTCACCTATAATATTGAATTACAATGTTCATTTTATCTTAATATATTGCTTGAACTCAACCAAACGGCACTGATTCAGAAAACTGAGTTCAGTGGTTCTTCCTTAACCCAACTGTAAGTTCTTCTTGATTATGTATTTATGCTGTTTCAAAGTAGAACCGGAAGAATTGTAGAACAACTCTAAACCTATGTACTGGGTAAAAGATAGTGCCAGAGTGGCTGGTGGGGGCATGGGAAGCAATTGTAAGGTGACATGAATATATATTTCCATTCACTCATATTTGATTCTTAGAGACTGCCTGAACAAATCCCTGCAGTTTTCTTGTCAAGGCTTTTCAGAAGTGGTTTGCCTCTGTCTTGTTTCTCAGGCTTACAAAGAGAAAGAGACTGAACCAAGGTCACCCAGCTGGCTTTGTGCCTGAGGTGGGACTAGAACTCCCAGTCGCCCAGTTTCTAGCCTGATGCCTTAACTACTGCACAAAAATGGCTCTTAATCATATATTATCTATATGCATATAACAATCTTATATAATTACATCTATAATAAAACAGCACATAATCATAGAATCATAGAGGGAAGAGGAAATTATTAGTTGAATGGGAATGGGAAGCAATTACCTGGAACAATATTCTCTCATCTACCAGGCTAAACCCTGTAGCTCCCTCTGAATTCTCTGATCAATTTCCTATCTTTCCTATCAGATAAGCACAGCTATATCCAAGAGACTTTAGTCCTGTTTTTAAAAGAGGTATTTTATATTATGGCAGTATATAAATGCTGTTAAATGAATAAACAATAACCCTTGGTTTGTAATGAGCCTGCATAACATTTAATAAGTGCTTCAGAAAGCACCACTAAGGCACTGGGCGATTATATATTATTTAAAAAGTTAGGGTTTCAGTTTCTTCTGCAGCCTGAAGCAAAATTGCCATGAGGGTGTTGTGTCAACCTTTGAAGGCAGGACAGGTCAGGGAATGCAAGTACTAATTGAACTCTTACTTTATTTTTGAAGGATATAATAACAGAATCTTGAAAACTTGCTAATGTATCCCTCTGCTCTCTCTTATACAAAGCAAAAACAAGATGGAGTTATCTTGAAATTCTTTCTCATTCTGTTCTTCATTCCCAAAAAACTGAATTTATTTACTAGTTTTTGCATTCTGTCATGAACCAAGCATGACTCTGAAGAAGTTGCTCCACTGAACCTGTGGAATGTAAGCCTCAGGAGACGCCACGCCAAGAATTACTTGAGGCTGCCCATACACAGCCACCATCAGAACATCTGGAGCATTAAGATGATGAGCCACAGTCTCAACATCCTGGACTCTGTGAGCAGAGCAAGGAAGCTCAGTGAAGCTCCTTGCTAGGCAAGGCAGTAATTGTCTTAATTAAAAGCTGGCTGCAGCCTGATTTAAGAGGCAAGCTTGAATCTTTCTCTTGGAAAGAACTGCCTCATCCCTACTTTGATATTCCTATATACCAGTGGTGAAATCTATTTTTTTTTCCTACTGGTTCTGTGGGCGTGGCTTGGTGGTGGTCATGTGACTGGGTGGGTGTGCTATGTAGTCATGTGACTGGGGAGGGGGTCAAAAGACAGAAACTCACTTTAACAATATCCTGCTGGAGCAGGGGGTTGAACTAGATGACCTCCAGGTCCCTTCCAGGCCTGGATTGATTGCTGTGCTCTTTCAAGGTATCCTCTGAAGTTGCATCTAGTGCCAGATTTGTGGTCCTTCCTTCCTCTCCTTTTTCCCTCCCTCCCTCCTTCCCTCCCTTTCTTTCTTTCTTTCTTTCTTTCTTTCTTTCTTTCTTTCTTTCTTTCTCTCTCTCTCTCTCTTTCTCTCTCTCTCTCACTCTCTCTCTCTCTTTCTCAGCACTCCTACACACACACACACACACACACACACATTTTTGGCCTAGCAGGGCTCAGGGAAGCCTCCTAGGAGCAAAAACGGACTTCCCCCAATAGGACACCGCCTGGGTGTCATTAATTCCTGGTTTTAACCAGGAAGTAATGTGTTTTTTACCTTCTGCACATGCACAGAAGGTTTTGCGCATCCTCAGAAGGTCTGCACGTGCTTTGCTTGCGCACACACGGCGCATGCACTTCCGAACCGATAAGGAAGGTAAGTAGATTTCACCCCTGTACAGGATCCAATCTGAGTTAGTCACTGGGACCAGAGGTTTTGTTTTCCGAACTTTCAGACTCCTGTTGGAGCCCATCCTGGGGGAACTTCTCGGTGTTCCCACAGACAAGTTGTAGAACTTCTTTAAAGAAGACACAGAAAAGTTCCCTGAGGATGAGCTCCAGCATGAGTCCGAAAGCTCAAAAGGCAAAACCTCTGGTCCCAGTGACTAACCCAGATTGGATCCTGCAACATTATCCTGGGCATCATATCACCTTCATGCCGGAGATAAAATATTCTGTATTTCTTTGCTTCCATCTAGTGGCCATGTTGACTTCTGCAATCAAAAGCTGGTCATTCCAAAAACAAATCCCTGAACCATCTGCAAGCCTATTCTCTCAGAAGGATTTGGAAATCTCTGTGACCTTTCACAGGCTGCAAAAAATCAGGGTCTACAATTTTGCTATAAATAATTACTGGTGCATATTTAAGAATGTATTTCCCTTACTCCCTCCCCTCTCCAAATCTGAGGAAGAAGTGCTGCTAGTTTCAAAATTTTCCTTCCACAAGAAATAAATTATTCAACATAAAAACTTTTTAGTTTTAAATTGCGCCTGACATTCAATCATATATTTTTTTCTCCCTCATTTTTCTTAATATTTTTGGTTGAATCGGTGTTTATCATTAATCACTGCAGGTGGTAGAACAAGACAGTGATTGGTTAAATCCAACTTGTAGGTGGTCCTTGCCTTTGGCCATTATTTGCCGTTTATAGGATAACATAGAAGGTTATATTAACTGTCCAAGCTATCCACACAACTGTCAGCATGCTGGATGGAAAAATCAATAAAGAAGGGCAGCAGAGAGGCAGAAAGAAAAGAAAGGAGAAGAAATTACAGGCTGCGTGAGGTAATCTAGTATGTAGGACAGGCAAAAGGAAGAAACACAAGACAATTTCTCTCAAAATCAGCCAACAATTGAGAATTTCTTCTGCCTACAAAAACTATAAGTAAACCAATTACCTTTACTTCTATTGTTAGTTCTATCCCAAACTCTTAATACCGGTAGAACTGTTTGAATGGGAATTGCAAAGGAAAGTAGAAAAACAATTGCTATTGTACCTTTCAGCTTCCCTAAAAGAAAGTCTAAGTGAGTAGTCAAGTCCCTCCATCTGTCCCTCTTCCTAAATCATTGCATGTATCCCTAAATGACAAGATAATTTGAAAGCAGGAGTGGGGGAAGATATTTTTACAGGGTGACTCAACTGAATGTACGGCAAAGCATCTCACAGCCCCAGTAGATATTTCAGCTTTTGAATAGTTAGTTACATCAGTAAAAATCTAGATTCACTGAAAAGTGAGTTTGGAGATTCTGCTTATAAGCCTACTGGAAGACTCTCTTCCTATCCCCAGTCATTTGTTCTGGCAAAAGCAATTCCATCTGATTATTTTTTTAAAAAAAATTAGGTTAGTAGGTATAAAAATAGTAACTTCAGCATATATAATTTAAATCTCCCTCTCAATTTAAATGTATTTTCTCTTCTTTAAACTTTAAAAAAAATTATAAAGGGCCACCTTTATAATTATTGACATCTACTTCCCCCTTTGAGAAGGGACCTAACATCATCTCTCAGAATGTTAATGCACTTCAAGGAGATTTTGGAAAAACTTCCACAAGAGATCCATGAGCTGTTTAGAACAGGGGTCTCCAACCTTGGCAACTTTAAGACTTGTGGATTTCAACTCCCTGAGTTCCTCAGCCAGCTTTGCTTTGCTGGCTGAGGAACTCTGGGAGTTCAAGCCCACAAGTCTTAAAGTTGCCAAGGTTAGAAACCCCTGGTTTAGAACATGCCAGCTGCAGTGGTGGAATTAAAATTTACTACCGGTTCTGTGGGTGTGGCTTGGTTGGCGTGGTGTGGCATGGTGGGCATGGCTTGGTGGACATGGCAGGGGGATAATACTGCAAAATCTCCATTCCCACCTCACTCCAGGGGAAGGATACTGCAAAATCCTCATTCCCACCCCACTTTGGGGCCAGCCAAAGGTGCTATTTGCCGTTTCTCTGAACTATTCACAATTTCTGCTACTGGTTCTCCAGAACCTGTCAGAACCTGCTGAATAGCACCCCTGACCAGTTGGCTTCTGCTAACTCAGACTATTTGGCTCATAGAGTAGGAATGGGGAAATTATAAGGCCAAGGATGCATATGCTTTCTGAACCAGTAGTAAAAAAAGAGGCTCCGATGATAGCAGCTGTGCCGTGCGATCATCAGAGCCTTTTTTTTTTTACTTTTAAAAGCATTTTTTACAACCTATTAGGTTGTTAAAAAATGCTTTTAAAAGGTTAAAAAAAGGCTCCGATGATCACAGCTGTGCCGAATAGGTTGTAAAAAACTGCTTTTAAAAGTAAAAAAACCGGCTCTGACGATCACACAGCACAGCTGATCACACCTCCCCCCATGCGCTGTTCTACTTACCCCATGCCTCCTTTTGGTGTGCACTGCACACGCGTGTGGGTGCATAGCTCACATTTGTTGTGGGGTGTGCACTGCACATACACATGCGCAGTGCACGTTTGGCACGCAGCGTGCATGCACAGCCAGCAAACTGGTAGTAAACCGGTTCAGATTTCACCACTGATTATATGCCACCCATCTCACCAAAGGTGAATTTTGCAACTTACAATCAAAGACAATCATTATGCAAACAATTCAGTTCAAATGCAATACACATCACACCAAGCATCCCTTTATATGAAAGAATGGGAGGGATAAATGTGTTGAATATGTAAATAGAGAGACAAAGATTTCACTCCGGTCCAGGGTGAGTAGAAGTATTAGCATACCCCCGCTCATTGGCCCATTCGAGCAGCGGGAAAACAAAGCGTTGTCAGTAGCCGGGCTGCCTGACAGAGCCCTTTAAAAGAGGGCGCTGTCGGCCAGTCAAGCAACATGCTTTTGCCTAACCTTGTAATAAAGAACTGAAAGAACTATCCGGAGTCCTGCCTCTTCCTTCAACCTCCCCACTTAAGAAAATGGCAAATTTAAATGTCTTTTAAGGTGTACAAGTCAATTATATCTTCTTACTGGCAGTGGACAATGATGTGTGTGTGACTTCATCTTTCATACAATAAAGTTTCTGATCTAGGCACGCCAGGCCTGGCAGCCTTCTGCCAAGTTCCATCAAGATGAGCTAAGCTATGATGTGTCAGAAGGTTTGTTATTTATTGTTGAGTCTTGGTTAGGAGGCCTAATGCAGACATGCCAAGAACTTTAACAATTATAAGTGTTAATGTTACAGGAAGGGGAAATTGTGAGTGGAAAATAACAACATTAACTAGTATGGTCAACTAAATTTAATTGGAACTTACTTTAACTGTAAATTATTTGTGCAATAGCCAAGTTGAGTACCCACTTAGACACAGTTTACAACATTTATATTAATAAACATAGAAAGAACTGTAATATAACTTTTCACAATGTATTCACAAATATATGCTTGAAAGTGTGGCAGAAGTGCTGTGCTGACTTGAAGGATCTACATAGGTATCGTAGGAAAACACCCAGAAAGTCATTGAAATAGCAAAAAGAGAAATATGCAAGTATGGAGAATACTCTATTTACACAATTGCATAGAAAGTTAGGTACAACATCATGTGCTATAAATCTCTTTAGACTTACCTGAAACTTTCCAGTGAGCAATACGCATGCCCAAGATGGCGACGGTTGCCGAGATCGCGGCTTGAGGATGAGGGACTGACCTACCCTTTGGGGTCTTTGGGGGTCGTTGTGAAGATCTACGACCCCAGGCCCGGTTAGGAGAACTCTCTGCCCACACGGAGAGGGTTTTTTCCCCTCCGGATATTGAGGCTGGGCAGAGAGAGAGAGCGGGCGATGTCGGGAGCAGCGGACTGCTTCAGCTGGGCGTCGGCAGCGTTTCCTCCAGCTGGAGTCCACGTGGGCGTCGGAATCGGCGTGGCGGCGTTTTTTGCCTGGGGCGCTGCGGTACGGCGATTTCCCAGGCTGAGGGGTTGCCCGGAGTGCTATGGGAGTTGCCGGATTTCCTAGGAGATCTTTGGGACGCTGCCAGACCCTTTTGGGCGCTACGGCAGCGACGGCGGTGATGGCATGACGACGGCAGCTGTGATGGCAGCCCAGAGGGTCTGGCAGGGAGGAGACACCCCCCCCAGAAGTTGGGGATGGGGGGGCAACGAGGCCGGGAGATCATCTGCCTTTTGGGTTGGGCAAGGACCTGGCATGAGACGCTTTCAGATCTTGGGATGCCTCCATTGTTATGTGGGGGCTGGGGGGGGCTAGAGATAACTGCCCCTGTTTCCCCCCAATGCTTCTCTACCAAGACTATGCCCACCTTGGATTGTCGGCTAGCTCACTGACTCACCTGACGCCAAGTTTATTTTCATCTGAACTTTCCCTAACTGTGGGGAGGACTATTTAAATCTGAATGGGGGCTGGTACATGGCTCCATCCCATCAGCTGAGAGGGCTGGGCTCAGTTAAACCACCGTGAGAGGGTGGCTCTGATGTCGGGGCCCCTGGGGGCTGAACTGGGATGATATTGAATTCTTGCATCTGCCAGCAGAGGGGACCTGACCATCGGACCAACCACCGTGAGAGGGCGGTTTTTGGACCTGAGCCCCGGATGCTGTGCTGTCTGCATTGGTTCATCGCTGCCATCTCACCAAAAGAGGGGGTCGAATGGTTGATCGGACCTCCGTGAGAGGGTGGTTGGGTCTTCCCCCTTCCCCCCCTTGGACTGTGGTCGACCTGGAACTTGACTTCGTCCTCTGTTGTGAGGGGACAGTGGACCGGTCCTGTTGAAAATGTTTTTGAGACTCCCATTCCATGTCTCTCCCCTGGACCTTCTATATGGACCCCTAGGATATGGTTGCTCCCATCCTCTGTGGTCAAGATGTATTCCGCAGCGGAGCTTCTTGGTCTGCGAGACTCCCCCCTCTCGCAGGCTTGGCCCTCCACTCTATCGAGGGCCTACCTCGATGATGGGCTTTGGAACCCCGAGAGGTGGCATGCCGCAAAGAGGGGGTTGTGGGGTTTTTTAAAATTGTCTTTTTGTAATCTTTTAAGGGGCTTAGGGCGGGGGGTGGGGAGGGAGGGGCATAGGTCAGGCCCGTTACAGGGGCATGGAACGGAAGGCGGGGAGCGGGGTGTGGAGGAGCTCAGTGTGGATAGGGTGGAGGGCAGTTCTATCAGGACCGTGGTTGGGAGGGGCAGATATGGCGGGAGTAGGGGGCCACATCAGGTGGGGGGGGCACGCACCCGCTATCTCCAAGCGGTGGCATGCCTCGGCCCCCATGACTCTTCTCGTTTCCCCGGCTGTCCAGAGTCTCAGAGCCCAGGCCTTAGACTGATGTTGTGCAACGCCAGGTCCGTGGTTAATAAGGCCCCCCTCATTTGTGAGCTAATACAGGAGGGGGGTGCGGACCTGGCAGGTATTACAGAGACCTGGTTGGGCCAAGAGGGGGGGTCCCCCTCGTAGAGATGTGCCCACCAGGTTTCCGCGCATTCCATCAGCCAAGGGCCCAGGGCAGGGGTGGGGGGTGGCGGTCGTTATAAAGGAAGGTCTTGATCCGAGGGAGGCCACTGTACCTCAGATAGCCGGATGTGAGTCTCTCCTGGTGAAGTGGGGCCATGGGATGCAGGTGGGCCTGCTGATCGCGTACCTGGCTCCCTGCCACGTGACAGCGGCCCTGCCCGAGCTTCTCAACGTTATTGCCGGGGTGGCGGTTGATACCCCCAGACTTTTGGTCATGGGGGATTTCAACCTGCCATCTACCGGTGGGGCGTCTGGGATGGCTCGGGAGTTTATGGCTTCCATGATAGCCATGGACCTGAGACAATTAATTCATGGCCCCACTCACGCGGGAGGACACACTCTGGACTTGGTTTTTATCTCTGGTCAGTGGCGGAGTGGTCTGGATATAGGGGATATAGTTATTGAACCCCTGTCATGGTCGGACCATTCTCTCCTGAGACTGGACCTTTCGACCACTGCACCCCACTGCAGGGAGGCGGAACCGACCAGGTGGTTCCGCCCCAGGTGCCTGATGGATCCTGATAGGTTCCAGAGGGAGCTTGGGCCAGTTCCTGAAACTCTGGCACACGACTCGGCTGAAGATCTGGTGGCTGCCTGGGATAGGACAGCCGCCGGTGCTCTGGACCGAGTCGTGCCTTTGCGGCCTCTGACCCGACGCCGAACCTGCCCGGCCCCTTGGTTTTCCGAGGAGCTGAGGGAGATGAAGCGCCGGAAAAGACGCCTAGAGAGTGGTTGGAGGGCGAGTCGCTCCGAATCCGACCGAACACTAGTTAGGTCTCATATTAAGACCTATCTAGTGGCGATAAAAGCGGCAAAGCGTAACCACTTTTCCGCTCTTATTGCATCGGCAGATAACTGCCCAGCCACCTTGTTTAGGGTGACCCGCTCCCTCCTACATCAGGGAGAACGGGAGGACCCCTTGCAAGGGCAGGCTGAGGATTTTGCACAGTATCTGCACGATAAAATCGCTCAGATTCGGGAAGGCTTGGACTCTGACTGGGTAGATCCCGGCGGGGTGACTGAGGCTGGTCTTGAGAATGTTACCTGGGATGAGTTCGACCCTGTGACTCCTGAGGACGTGGACAGGATCCTGGGGAGATTAAACGCAACCACATGTTTATTGGACCCGTGCCCCTCCTGGCTGGTACTGGCCACCCGGGAGGTAACACGAGGCTGGCTCCAGAGGATCATAAATGCTTCTCTGAGAGAGGGTTTCTTGCCTCCCGCCTTGAAAGAGGCGGTGGTGAGGCCCCTCCTCAAGAAGCCTTCTCTGGACCCGGCCGTTTTGGCAAACTATCGTCCGGTCTCCAACCTTCGCTTTGTTGCGAAGGTTGTGGAGAGTGTGGTTGCGCGACAGCTCCCACAGTTCCTGGATGAAACCGTCTATCTAGATCCGTGCCAGTCCGGCTTCAGGCCTGGGTACAGCACAGAGACGGCATTGGTCGCATTGGTGGATGATCTCTGGAGGGCTCGGGACAGGGGTTGTTCCTCTGTTCTGGTCCTGTTAGACCTCTCAGCGGCTTTTGATACCATCGACCATGGTATCATGCTGCGCCGGCTGGAGGGACTGGGGGTGGGAGGCACCGTGTTGCGGTGGTTCTCCTCCTATCTCTCTGACCGGTCGCAGTCTGTGTTGGCAGGGGGGCAGAGGTCGACCTCGAGGCGCCTTGCTTGCGGGGTGCTGCAAGGGTCGGTCCTCTCGCCGCTCCTGTTCAACATTTATGTGAAGCCGCTGGGTGAGATCATCCGTGGTTTTGGGGTGCGATGCCATCTGTACGCTGATGACACTCAGCTGTACATTTCCACCCCAGGCCACCCCAATGATGCCCTCGAAGTGATGTCCCAGTGTCTGGAGGCCGTGCGGGTCTGGATGGGGAGGAAGAGGCTTCGGCTCAACCCTTCCAAGACCGAGTGGCTGTGGATGCCGGCGTCCCGATATAGCCAGCTGGTGCCATCGCTGGCTATTGGGGGCGAGTCACTGACCCCCACAGAGGGGGCTCGCAACTTGGGCGTCCTCCTGGACACACGGCTGTCTTTAGAAGAGCATATGACGGCCGTGGCCAGGGGGGCTTTTTATCAGGTTCGCCTGATACGCCAGTTGCGCCCCTTTCTGGATCGGGACTCCTTGTGCACAGTCACTCATGCCTTGGTTACGTCACGCCTGGACTACTGTAACGCTCTCTACATGGGGCTCCCCCTGAGGAGCACCCAGAGGCTCCAGCTGGTGCAGAATGCGGCCGCGCCGGTGATTATGGGAGCGACGTGGCGCTCCCACGTAACACCTCTCCTGCGCGAGCTGCATTGGCTCCCGGTGGTCTTCCGGGTGCGCTTTAAGGTGTTGGTTCTCATCTTTAAAGCGCTCCATGGCTTAGGGCCAGGGTATTTGCGAGACCGCCTGCTGCTACCGATAACCTCCCACCGGCCAATACGCTCTCACAGAGAGGGCCTCCTCGGGGTGTCGTCGGTCAGGCAATGTCGGCTGGCCGCCCCCAGGGGGCGAGCCTTCTCTGTGGGGGCACCCACCCTGTGGAATGAGCTGCCTCCTGGAATACGATTGATCCCGGACCTCTGGACCTTCCGTAAAGCCCTGAAGACGTTTTTATTTCATCAAGCCGGCCTAGCCTAAATGGTTTTTAATTGGGATTTTAAATTTTATGGATTTGGGGTTTTAAATTTGGGTAGCCAATGATTTAATTCTTTTAATTATCTTAACTTTTGCATTTGTATGTTTTTTAATTTTGGCTGTTCACCGCCCTGAGTCCCTTCTGGGAGAAGGGCGGTATACAAATTAAATTAATAAATAAATAAATAATAAAATAAAAGAAGAGAGGGTGTACTAGTGAGCAGTATGAAAAAAATGCATTTAGTTGTATTTTATCTACAGTTAAGGATAATGTATGATGCCAATGATTTATATATTTTTTTATTTAAAGGAGCTAAAATAATAAGATGTGCTTTATAGTATAAGTAGTGCTATTTTTACTACTGCTTCCTTAAATTTTTAATGTATGTACTTTAAATCACGTTCTTTCTTAATAATATGCAGTGGCTTTTATTTCTATTAATCTCTTTATTCAAGAAATATGCTATGCTCTGCTTTTATGCTTTTTTATATTATATTTTTATATTTATAATTTTGGAATAATAGTTTCATTGTGTAATGAATATGAAATTCAAAAGCTTATTTTGAGTTTATTTTGAATCCAATCAAAGACCTACAAGTTTTTCCTTGATTTGCATAAGGGTTTTATCCAGGAAGGCCAAATTCTGTGATCTGCCGGAACGTGCTGGTTTTCTCCTCAGAACAAAAAAAAAAAAATAGTATCTATTGCATTTTAGATGAAAACTGCTGAGGAAGCTTTAAAGCAGTTCATTACTCAGTATTACATTGTATAATTATGAGGCTGAAATAGCTGCAACTTTCATCAAGGAATATATTTATGCATAAGAGACAATATTTGTTATATTGGTCTTAAGAAAATAAAGCCAAAATTAGTGGAAAGGAGTGCAAATAGCAAAAAAAAAGTCAACAAAAATTTTAAAAAAAAGAATTCCACAGAACTAATGTCAGGCAAACATTACAAAAATATGATTGAGCAAAAAATACCGTAATTGACGTGGTTCTGGAATTTGCATTGTTAAATTAAACTAATGTAAACCTCAGGAATGAAATATGTTGATTTTCTCCTTCACTCTATCTGTCTTCTCCCAATCTTTGTTTTATAAAGATAGCTGGAGAATTGACCTTTGAATTGGATTAATAAAAGTATTTAGCTAATAGGGATTTTGCAATATTTACTCATGTTTATCAGTGCAACCATTTACAAGTATATTTTACTTAGGTGAAACATTTTAAGAATGTTCTTAAAATGTTCTCATCTTAATCACTGAAAATTCCTAATAACAGCTGTAGTTTATCCCACTTCCATAGCTCTTTTTGATATCTTTCCATCCCTTGGTAGCTGTTCTGAAATAACATACATTTCATGCTAAACAGTATACGTCCCAAGTATTTTACCGTCTTCTTAATTTTGAAGCCAGTCCTTTTCTTCAAAATGTCTTAGTCATTTGTGCTACTATTCTTTAATCAACAACTTTGTTTTTTGTTTGTTTACTTTAAAGCTGGCTAATACACCAAAGTTCTTCAATTTCTTCATTAAGTATTCAATATCATTACTAGGCTGAAAACTAGATCATCAGTAAAACCCCTCAATTTAGAAGTATCTTTTTAATTTTCAATCTCATCATTTTCTCATCCTGTTTAAGATCTCTGTTCAGTACCTCTAGAACTAAAATGAAAAGACAAAAAACTGTAGAAGACTATAAAGTATCAAAATCTGAAAATCAAAATGGAAAGATTATGGCATAAGCTGGCTATGATGGTCACAGTGGTTATTGGCGCACTAGGTGCTGTATCAAAAATATTGGATGGCACATGAGAAAATATGTGCAATGATAAAATTTCCACATGTCAAAGGCCACACAGCTTGAATTTACACATATATAACCTCCTAACTTGTTGGGAAGAACTTGATACATATGAAGGCCAATACCAGCTAAAGAACTGGCAACTGTGATTTCATATATTTGTGTATACAAGAATGAAACATTAGAATAATCAGAAGTTTTAGAAAATAGGGTGATAGACGCTATAATTGTTTGAATATTAGTACCTTATATCCTTACTGTCTCCATGATGGAACTCAGTTCCCATCAGATTTTCTGTCAAACACTATATAGGCTTTGACTTACTAAAGGCTGGCAAAGATACTGATCTAGCAACTTCAACTCATGTCAAATCTGCCTTTCATGATTGGGTGATCCAGTATATTCCCATGCAGTTCACTATGCTGCAGGCAGGAGGTAAATTCCAGCAAATCTAGAAAGTATTATTTGCAGAAGATTTGAGCTAGACATACTAAATGAAGGCAGACAACTTGATAATAATCATGTATATTTGTCTTCATTCTCAAGTCAACTTGATTTATCAGAAATTTTATCACATGTAGATAAGAAGAAAGATTGTATTCTGGTGCCACTAAGCAAACGAACAAGCTAGCAAGCAAAACAAAACAAAACTCAGGCATTACATTTGTATGATTTCATACAATCCCTCACGAGATACAAATTAATTCATTCTACCACAGTTGTCGTTACTGCTGCATAGCTGGCAAAAGAAAGCATTTGTAAAGGTTTTCTTGAGGGTTTGAAGAATGTTACAGGCTTTCCAATTTATCCTTTTGTCAGACCGCAAACTTTTGAATTGGGCTGAAGGAAGCATTTAACCCCTCAAAATATTTTTAGTCATCTTTTTAAAAATGTTTAAATAAAATATTTGCTTGAAGCCTTTTCCAGAAACAGAGATAAAGCCTCTTCACATATCTGAGCTTGGCAAAAAAAAAAAAAAAAGGAGAATGTAATTCTCTTCTGCTAAGAAGTGACAGCATAATATGCCTATCGCAGCATTGCAGATGCCTTGTCTCACAGAAATCTCATTTTCCGGCCCAAACTTTATGTGCCTTTAACACTACATTTGAAATGTGTTACTCTCAAATGTCTTATGGACATTAAAGTTCATAACTAGATTATATATCTTCTGTCTATGTAGAGAAAGTTTCTAATTCTAAAAATGTAAATGACATTATTGTACTGAAGCTGTGAAAAAAGGAGGCAAATTTATGGTTGGGAAAATTTGACATATACAAACATGCCACTGTTGTCAGGTGGACTCATTAGCACTCAGCCTAATTTTAGAGTGGACAAGCGGACAGGGACCACCCATGTGGTAGTCAAAAAAATCAGGGGGGTGGGCTGACAGTGCAATTGACAGCTTGTCTCTTTTTTATGCATGTTGCATGTGATCATGGAGATCATGTTAAACCAGAGGTGGGTTTCAGCAGGTTCTGACCAGTTCTGGAGAACCGGTAGCGGAAATTTTGAGTAGTTCAGAAAACCGGTAAATACCATCTCTGACTGGCCCCACCCCCATCTATTCTCTGCCTCCCGAGTCTCAGCTGATCGGGAAGAAATGGGAATTTTGCAGTAACCTTTCCCTGGAGTGGGGAGGGAATGGAGATTTTACAGTATCCTTCCACTGCCACACCCACCAAGCCACGCCCACCAAGCCATGCCACACCCACCAAGCCACGCCCACCAAGCCATGCCACACCCACCAAGCCACACCCACAGAACCGTTAGTAAAAATTTTTGAAACCCACCACTGTGTTAAACCCCTGTGGACATTCTGCAAATGGACATAGGCATGGAAGGGGGAGGGAAAGAAATCAACCGCAACATATAATCATACAAATGTTGTAAACTATATGGAAAATATAGTTTATATATGCTTCTACTATGCTTCTTTAGTTTATATGCTTCTACGGAGCATAGAATATGTGCCTATTGTGCAGTGGTGGTATTCAGCCAGTTTTATCCAATTCAGGAGGCTCCGCCCACCTGCCCGGATGTCATCACGTCCCATTTTTGACGCTTTGTGCATGTGCAAAGGTGTGCATGTGCATGCTCACATTTGCGAACTGGTAGCGAAGGTAAGTGAATACCACCCCTGCTATTGTGCTAGTACAAGATATCCAATACAAATGGCCAGCTATATCATATCTGATTTTCTAATCTTGATTGCCAAGTAGAAGACTCTTGTTAAATGCTGATCTTATACAATGGCGCAGTTGTGCTGGTGTACAGTAGCAATAGCTTTAATTTTCTTTCATCAATTCCTTGCAAGCTGTCAGATGCAGGAAACCGGGAGCCAGCCAATATATCCAATACAAATAGGTAGCTACATCATATCTGATTTGCTAGTCTGAATTGCTATTCGGAAGACTCTGTTGCTTAATGCTGACCTTATACAGTTGCGCTAGTGTACAGTAGCAATAGCTTTAACTATCCTGTTTCAAATCCTTGCAAGCTGTCAGGGGCAGGAAAGCAAGAACCAGAATAGAATTCAAAAGCACTTCTAATTTATTCCATGCAACCTATATACAAGACTCCAATCTAATAACAGTCAAGGCAAATTGGCACCAGAGAAGAATCAATGGACTTCAAGGCAGGGTGAGGTGGAGGGCTGGACTTAGGTCTCTTTCGGGACTGTAGGGATTCCAGACTAATGATGCATTTGACCACACTCTTGGGTCTGGTCTGGTCACCTCCTACACAGGCAGAACTCAAGTACAGGGTTAGCAGCATAGGGAATTTTGGCAGCCAACCTCTTCCAGCTAATCTTTGAAATTTAAAGAAGAATAAAGCTGGGAATCTTGCAGAAAGGTTGGATCAAGCGTAAATAAATTGTATAATGAAGAGATGCAATCCACAAACGTTTGGGTTTTTTTTTTGTGTGTGACTTTTAGAATGAATTGAATTATATCCAATCTCTCTTTTAGGAAATCTACAAAAAGATATTTTCATTTCTTGAAGGCGACAAGGCAAAATAGAATAAAAAATATTTACTCTATTTATTCAGTCTAAATCTATTTCTGAGACTATTGTACCTTTAGATTGCTTAATTTAAGCATTTAAGATATGTCACATGAATTGCATAACTTGCCAATGATAAATTCATATGGGTAAAAAATCAACACTACTGTTGTCACATTAGGAATACGTTGTCTTGCCATATTTGAAAAATTCTAGCATTTTACAAATCACGATCTATAAATAAAAAATGAATTTAGAAGTACTGCAGAAATTAAGGGGTATCTTTCCTGAGAAATGGACAGCTAAATCTAATTTTCTGATTAGATTAGATTCTAGTATATAATCCTGATGTCAAGGAATATACATATGTACTGTGTCTTCTTTGCTGCTTATTATTGTGCCTTATTGGCATGAAAAAATATTTTTAATAGTTTATCAAGGTATTATTATAAGTTATAGCTTATAACAATAACAACAATAACTGCTCTTGTATGATTCTGACCTGCCCCTTTGGGTTATTACGTAACAATATTTTCAGGTCCCTATAAATCAATTTTAAATTTTCATTTATTTTTTCCTTTTGCTTAAAAGCATGTTCTCCACATATATTCCATTGAGCTCCTGGAAGAGGGAATCTTTAGTATGCTATGAATGAGTGGCTATTTCTTTTGCCCCAAGAAACCCATAAAAAGCACATATTTTTTAAAAAATCAATTCCAGTGTTTTAAACTTATATTCTAATTCAAAGTCTGCCTCAGTTATAAATACCTCATTCATTTAACTTCACATGAATCACTCCAAAAAAGAGTTTGCTGATGGATAATCCCTGATAACTACTATAATCTTTGTAGTTAAATTTCTTTCCAGAATCAAAGAGTGCTTTCACCAATGGTGTCGTACATCACTGCTAATTTCTACCCTTGATGGGATTATGCTTTATTCTGGATATTTTATTTTGCTGTCATCAACTCTGCAAAACAGAACAATAATAGCAGCAAAAATCTGATACTAGGAAATCTCACAGCAAGCTTGTCTAATTTACCTTAAAAAGGTAGTATGGTTTTGGGTTTTACAAGTTTTTAAATTGATTTTATACTCTACAAAAATGCAGTTCATTTATGCATTTATAGCCTATCTTTATTTTTTTTATAAATAACTGCAAACATATCGAAAGCTCCTTCCTTCTCCTATTTCCTCCAGAAGAATTCTGTCATTGGGCGAGGCTGATAGAGAGAAATTGCCGACAAATTACTCAGCTAATATTCATGCCTAAGGTGGGAATAGAACTCTCAGTCTCCTTGTTAGTAGCCTGGTGTCTTAACCACAAACTAGTTATCACTTATTAAATGTTACAGCCAAAGTTTCTCTAAGATACACTGCACTCTATTAATAAAAACACCTATATATCCCTAGTTGTAATAACATCAGTACTATTTTAATAAACTGTTTTAAAAGTGTTGCTATTTAAGAAGTATTAAAGAATATTCTCTCAAATCTTCCATTAACTGAAATAAAGGATAGTATTCACACATCATTAAGTCATAGTTTACTTAACCATGGATTTTATAGAAGCCAAAATTGGCTTCGTTCACACAAGACATTGGTCATGGTTTAGAAATCACAGCAGTTAGATTCACTCAGCACTTAAACTAAAACAACAATTTAAAAAATCACTTTATAGGTTACTGCAATGTATAAGCCAAATCTATGAATCTTACTAAAATGAAAAGCATGGAGACTGCTCTTTTCCAAGCAGTCATCACCTGAATTTCCAGCTTTTAGATTCAGTATAATTCACAAAAGCTTAGGGCTATCAGATCCGGGCTGCAAGATACAGAATGACCAATACGGTAGACAGCAATATTTAGTTTACTTTATTGTCATTGCACATCGTTCAACGAAATTAAATGCCATCTTCATTGTACATTATAACTATAAAAATAAAAACACAAACACACATTCTATATAATTGAAATTGAAAACCCGATATTGCATTAATACTGCACTATACCGTAGAATTCAATATAGTAGAATTACTGCCCTGGGATAGAAGCTGTTTTTTAGCCTATTTGTCCTTGTTTTTATTATCCTGTACCATCTGCCAGATGGTAATAGTTCAAAAAAAAGAGTGCCCAGGATGAGATAGGTCTTTAAGAATGTTTAGAACTTTCTTAAGGCAGCGGGAGCTATAAAGTTCTTTCAAAGAGGGGAGAGGGCAACCAATGATCCTCTGGGCAATATCGTTAATCCTCTGGATCACTGTCCTATCTGTCAGTGTGCAATTGGCAAACCACACACAGGTGCAGTAAATTAAAATACTCTCTATGGTGCAGCGGTAGAAGGTCACCAACAGTTTTTCATTCAGTTGTTGTTTTCTGAGGTAGTATAATCTCTACTGGGCCCTTTTGACCAGTGCTGCAATGCGAGTGTCCCAGGTCAGGTCCTCTTTTATGATAACACCCAGAAACTTAAAACGGGCCACTTGCTCCACTATTTGTTTTTGCGTGGCTCTTTTCTATCATCTAAGAATGATCAGGATCCTGCAGCCTAGATCTAGTATCCTAGTTGTACATGGGTTTTTTTTTTTAATTGACAAATTATATTAGAACAAAACTCTGGATGTTTGGTTTGAATAAAATATACTATAGAGATGAAGAATTGTCCATACACATAGGGCCTTTACATGTTTTAACCTTCTACAAATGTATTCAATTAAATTTTCTTCATTCCTACTTTCTGTTGCATTGTTTATATTGTAAGCTAGCTGTCATTGTTTGATAGTTTCAAAAAAAAATTACAATGTTGCTTTTTGCCAAATATCTTTAATATACCATTTGTTTTCTATATCTGGCTGGTTGCAACCTTTCCCTATTCATTTAATTTTGTTGTTGTTCATATGGAGGATATATATTGTCTGATTGAAATAGTTATTCAAGTTATATTTAACTAAAATAGCTATTGTAACATGAATTTCAGCAATATCTAGAATATTGGAAATGAATTATTGCAACAATGTCACTTTAGCTCCTCTTGGAAAATAAAAAAATAAGCTCTAAATAACCCAAGAATAGTTAGTTTGAGAGTCACAGGAAAGTTATTTGTTGTAATTATCCAACTGGGAACTGGAAAAACTAAGCCTTTGTATCAAACTATCTAATATTTTGTTAATAACAAGGCCACAAGTTGATTAGTGGAGCAAAAATAACAAAAACATGATACTTAATAAAGTGTATTTATAACCAAACTCCAGGTTTTAGGCTATGGTTGTTGATGAAAATTCTGCAAATTTCTCTGAATTAATAAGCAACTATAATTACAAATTGTAGTTGACTGCTACTTTAATTATTAATAAAGTGATTCCAACTGTCGTTAATTTTAGGGGTAATTATAATTATTGTACATGTACTCAATATTTCTATTTGTTACTGCCATTTCACATATTTCAAGGTTAATTCTAGTATCAAAAGCAGATTTTAAATTTAAAATCTGCATATCGCTGCACATCACCACGTCACTGCATTATAGCACAATAATTTATAGCCTACTTGTCAGCACATTCCCCCCCCCCACTCTCTCTTCATGCAGATTTGAAACATGTGATACTAGTGTATATTCTTCTAACCCCAGATGTTAGACATTCAACCTTCCAGAATTCTTAACCAGCATGACTATTTTGGAAAATGTACAATACTAGGAATTGTAAGCCAAATATATCTGGAAGGACTAGATTCAAGACATTTGTAATAATGTAGAATTCAAATAGTGGACAGAACTGTTTCATACTGGTTGGGCATATCTGCACTTACTATTTCAGCTTCTCTGTCCCTCTGTTCTTGATGACTGACTCTAACACAGTTTAAGAAAAGCCTATCTTAACCAAGACTTTAACAAAAGCTTGCAAAATAGATATTTTAGTCTCGCCTTCCTTTTTCTACCAGGAAAGCAATTGCCATTTTTCTTCCTGTATGTATGTGCATTGATATATACACATACAAAACTATTTTAGATATACAGCATCAAAATGCAGATACATGCAGACACAACAAGTTACTATTGCAGAAGTCAGTAGCATTGGTGGATGAAGTAATCCATTAGTGAGTCATGATCTTGATAATACCTCTAATCAAGCAGTTTGCAATGCATGACACATACTATGTTAGCAAACCTGGTTATCATTGCTGTTGCCATTATCAATTAGAACAAAGGCTTAAAGTTCACCCCCACGTCTGTGAATCTTACATATGATTAATAATAGCAACTAAGTCTTCACAACTTCCTACACAATAACATTCCCTGAACACCCTTTCGCCAGTTCATATGTATTCAGCATTTCAGTAACATGTTAGTTCATTGGTTCGATCAATTATAATAAATCTGGAATTGGCAGTGTTTTTTTCTTGATTTCACACAAAATCATGCTGGTGCAAAATTATGATTAGTGTTGAAGAAGAATTAAATTAATTATGCCATTTCTACATCTTTTGTCCAGCTGCCTATAATAATCAGCCTACTTTTATCATATATACCTAATTATTAAAACCTCTTTATATCCTGTAGGGATAAATGTGGGATTGTTTTTTTTCCAACAAACCATAAAAATGCATTTAAGCACTTATCTTGTGCCTTATAATTAGAATATTAGGGGATAAGATGGCTTAGTGGCTAAGACGCTGAGCTTGTTCATTGAAAGTTCAGCAGTTCAGTGGTTCGAATCCCTAGTGCCACGAAATGGGGTGAGCTCCCGTTACTTGTCCAAGCTTCTGCTAACCTAGCAGTTCAAAAGCATGTAAAAAATGCAAGTAGAAAAACAGGGATCACCTTTGGTGGGAAGGTAACAGCGTTCTGTGTGCCTTTGGCGTCTAGTCATGCTGGCCACATGACCACGGAGACATCTTCGGACAGCGCTGGCTCTTTGGCTTTGAAACGGAGATGAGCACCGCTCCCTAGAGTTGGGAACGACTAGCATATATATGTGAGGGGAACCTTTACCTTTACCTAATTAGAATATTGAAGTTTATTTTCATTAAACCATTTATTTATTAAACTCATATCCTTTCCACGCATTAAGATTTCAGAACTAGTTTGTATTATTCTTGGATTACTGAATCTTTAAAATGATTGTTTATTTTCCATACAATAAAAAGTGGGGGAGAGATATAGTAAATTAATAAAAAAATACACATATCCTGCACATTTAACTTCTTTTTGTATAGAAGGACCCATCACATTTTTTCGGACCATAAGGACTGCAATGCATTTTTCTTTGGGCAACCTTTTGTTATCATTAGAAATGTGTGTGTAATTAGAATTACACAATCAGATACTTGGAAAATACTAAAAGCATGCAAATTCTTTCCCATTAGTCAATAAGCCAATTTATTGCTTATTTATTGCTTTGCCAGAAAGCATTTGAAAAAATCCATTAATCCAAAAATCAATTAAAATCCATAATAAGCAATAAGCAAAAATAATCCTACAGTCGTGGAAAAGTTGTATTAAAATAATCCAGGTATTCTATGGAAGTGAAGCTCCAAATGACTAGAAATGAAACTAGTAATTAAAAACTTATAAACACACAGAGAACATGTGAAAGGAAAATTTATCCAGTAATATATTGTGATTGCTTATTTTTTATAGGAATAAACATAGTATTCCTCCACCAAACCTAGAAAATATTCAAGTGAAATTGACAAAAATGAATCTATTGCAAAATAATATGTTGTATGGGGAAAAAAAGCAAACTAGAAATGTCTCATGGAATATGGTTTCAGTTAACATCAAATACATTCCCAAAACAGTGAACAGAATATAAAGAGGTGTTTTATTTTTTAAGTCCAATTATTTTCATTTGGGCTTTGTTGTTGTTTTTACACCAATGCTTTTCCCTGCCTTTTCTCAAGATCAGTTAATTTAACATCAGAGGTGGGAATACTGCAAGATATTAAATATAAAAAGCTATTCTCAATTAAAAATTATCAGGAATGTTGTTCTCTGGTTCTGTTTGTTTCTGATTCCTGAAGGAGATTCTCTTTGGGTGAGTAGTACACATACACTACACTGACTTTTATTAACCTTGCTACAGTGTCCCTGGAATGTTCTGATTTTTGTTTCTCATGAAATCTGTCAGCTAATCAAGTCAGGAACACACAAGAATTTCAGAGGTGAGGCTTCCAAGTCCAAGTTGGAAGCAATGGAATAAAGAAAGGCTGAGTAGAAGTCAGAAATCTTTAGGCATGGAGGGAGGCCATGTAGTCACCCTTGAAATTTAAGCTCTGAATGTCTGACTGGATTAATTCAAAGTGCTAATTTTGAGGTCATGATTCACTAAGCAAAATAAATGGATAATCACAGGTACGTGATGCACACCATCCGTAGTTTGCCTTGTCACTATTCCTATACACCTATCTTTACAGAAATTTTGGGATTGCATGCTTTTTTTTTTTTTTAAAAAAGGAGCTGATTGAAATTGGAACTACCAGCTATAGAGACAAGAAAAGTTAAGTATTCACCATGCAGCCGGTGTCATCCTACGTGCACCCGAGGCTATGGAAAAATATTGGGGAGAACAAAGATACTGCAACTGTAACAAAGCCATTTTATCACACACTCTTTGTCTCAACTCATGTTCAGAGGTCAGAGCAGGAATCTTAAGTTAAATCTGTTTTTTTCTCCATTCAGATTCGAACAATACTTTGGTCCTGTTCATGTGGCATGCTTGATAGGGGTAGGGGTTAAATGTGTTACATAAACACTTCAGTGCATAGATTACCTGCTTAAGTACTGCAAAGATAATTAGGTTTAGCCCCAAGTAGGCCTTTCCTTCTGTGGAGCTAACCTAACTCTTCCCTATGATGCCAATTACTCAACCAGAACATTACCTGCATTTCCAGTGTCCATGCCTGAGAGGTAGGCTGTTTCTGACCTGTAGCAATTTGGGTTTTCACTTTCTGCACACTGACATAGGGGTTTTTAAAAAGGTTAGAAATAAGAGTGGAGGTGGCCCTGACAATTCCTGTTGTGTTATCATAGATTCCTCATTCTCCACACCCAAAATAAAAGAAATATAGAAAGGAAATGTAGCCTTGTAGTCTTCTTCGCAGGAACTGGAGGAGCTAACATATTGATCCCTGACCAGAGTAATCCTGTGTCTCATTCTCTGTTGACTACAACAGAGATATGGTGTCTTCTCCGTATGCTCCAAAGTGTATTTAGATATTTGTGTTTTGTCCGTACACTCCAAAGTAATGGAGTGGATAGAAATTACAAATCCTGGGTAGAAATTATAATAAAGATACTTCTAAACCACAGTTTAACCCATGCTGTCAGTTTGTACCTCGTGCTGTGCTTAATCATACCATGGCTTATTACAGTTTTAGGCCATTTTTTCAGCTAGGGGACTGTGCTTTTTAAATTATCTTGTTTCCCAAAGGCTGAGCAAGCAGAATTTAATTCCCAGTGGTATCACTGGAAAAGTGAGATAAACACATTCGCCTATTTGGGCAGAGATAAGATCTGTTACTGGTGAAAAATGCGTTTTGCTTTATAGAATCTTAGCACATCCATTTCAAAAGGGGTTTTTTGGGGGGGCGAGAAAACAAAAAAATGTATTGCCGAAAAATAGTCATTTTTTTATTAACTTTTAGCAGCACTATTAGTGGGTGCTCTTTTGGGCTACAAAATGTGGTATGAGTTTCAATTTGCAGAACCTAAACTCATTATGTTGAACAAACTATAACATATTATTGTTTATTTCTTTGATTTCTAAAAATAGAACTCAAATGCAAATTTTGAAAAGTGTATATGTGTTTGTATGTGTGTGTTTGTGTGAATAAACAAAATAGAATAATTGAATGAAAGGCTTTCAAAATGCATTAGGATTCTTATTTAACTTATTTTTTCAAACAACTCGATTCAAAATTTGACTTTCTTTGAGCCTTCTAGACTTGTTTTGATAGGCAGCAGATAGATACAGTAGATGGTAGATCAATTGAGAGAGAGAGAGAGAGATAGGCAGGCAGGCAGATAGACAGACAAGAAAAAGAGAGAGATTAGTTTAGGAATTTTAAAATGGGACAGAAGCCTTAACTATGTGAACTAATTTGCCTTTTTCATTCAGCATTGCAATATGGATGACAGGAGCATGAGATAGTGATCTTTTGGACACATACAGTTCAAAATCACAATTTCTCCAAGAGAACACAATCTCACTAATATTTTGCAGAAAAAATACAGAAAATTATAGGAAGTTAATATACATAAAAATAGTGTTGCTTCAGATCACTTCTCTCCTGCCACCCCATTTACCCAGAGGCCCACTATTTCTAGAACAGTTAACAATAAGAATACTATGTAAGGCCTTTGCTTAAAAAAATCAATACTAAGTTGGTGATATTTTATGGCAAGAAAGGATATTGTTTTGCCTATACATGCACAAAGCTAAGATTACTTAGTTCTGGAATCACAGGATTGTTTATTTTTATGATTCAGATCTTTAAACAACTATATTGGGTATTTTATTATAGGCCTCCTTGAGAGAAGCAATAAAAGATCAAATGAAATTCTAAAGCTTGTTATTTAGAAAAGGAAGTATCATGTTATGAAGTAATCTGCTGGTGTGGAGCAGTGATGGGATTCAAAAATTTTTACTACCGGTTCTGTGGGCGTGGCTTGGGCATGGCATGGTTTGGTGGGCATGGCTTGGTGGGCGTGGCAGGAGAAGGATACTGTAAAATCTCCATTCCCACCCCACTCCAGGGGAAGGTTACTGCAAAATCCCCATTTCTTCCTGATCAGCTGGGACTCAGGAGGCAGAGAATAGATGGGGTGGGGCCAGCCAGAGATGGTATTTACTGGTTCTCCAAACTATTCAAAATTTCCTCTACCGGTTCTCCAGAATTGGTCAGAACCTGCTGAATACCACCTCTGGTGTGGAGTCATTTTTTTCTACTAAAGAAAAGACAACTTTTGCTGGGCTTAAAGAATAAAAACTCTTCCACCTTTTACAATATTATTCTTTTCCGTTTAAAAAAAATTCTACCTCTTAGGGCCTTTCCAACTCTATGACTACATGACATAGCTATACGGTTAACTATGGTTCTTTTGTAACAAGGACAGATAATTCTTAGAAATTCTAAAAATATATATGTCCGTGTATTTGTACATTTGTACATTTATCAGGCATTCTTGATGTAACTTTCTCCAATCTTTTAAATTCCTAGTCAGCATATTAATGTCAATGGAAGTTATAGGATTGTATTCCAGCATATAAAGATCTTCAGACACTGGATGATTGTTTATTAGAAATGGTCTACTAGTCTCTGCACTGAGGAAGAGATGGAATTAGCTAACCTCTAATCTAGCCAACTCTATAGTAATTATGCCCACCTACTTTGAGTGCTATAATAATGGTCAGGCCCTTTTATGGTTGCTACATCCCAGTGCAGGGCACTTCATAATTGATGCAGGGCTGAATCCTGGTGTCAGCATTCTGATGCTGCCATAAAAAGGAGGAGACAAGGCTTGACTTTTCACCTACTTATTTTCTCTGTAGATAATATCCCCTAGGAGATGGGATGGGAGGGGTACATTCCTGTGGGCTGAGGTCAGAAGCTGGGGAGAGTGACTTGGAAGATGGCCAATGAGAAGATGAGAATTGGGGAACGGAAAGGGAAGGGTCTGTGGGTCAGAGGGTTAGTATCGGCTATGACGAAGTCGGGGCCAGATCTGTCGTACTCAATAAATGGAATATTTCAGCAAAGATTAATTGTTTGGGAGTGCAATTTATTTGAGATGACATCGAAACCTGACACCTGGAACAAAATAATATATTGCAGAGCTGTACAAATTCTTTGAAGGAAATGCTTTACAAGGCAGAGGAGCATTAAAAAAGTTGTGTTTTTTCCAGCCTCATACTGGTTGCTTTGTAAGCTACCCTTGGCTGCCTATACAGGCATGTACAGTCTTACTATTTGACTCTGCTATAGAGATACAGCCAGCAACATTTTCTGAAGCAGCTGCTTTGAAAAGACATACTGCTTTAATGATAGGAAGGAAGGTGCTTTACAGATGCCCCTGTGTGTTGTGAGGCATACTGCTTGCAGTACCCTAAATCTTTTCTGCTGGACCAACTCTGCATTATGCCATATGGGGTGGTTACTTCAAGCAGCATATACAGTCTCAATCAAAATAAATTATTGCCAAAGGAGAAATGGGTTGGAAATCCTAGTTTATTCAGCAAATAAGCTTACTGAATATATGGTAAACATTCTCTAGATTTGACCAACATGTTCAGTCTATCAACCTGTAAAGAATTTGAATACTCAATGTATCTGCTCATGTTTAACCTGCAGTACTTACCATAAATTATATTCTCTTACACAACACATTTTAAAGAATTACCAAAGGTACAAGTGCTATTATTACACCATCATTCTCAGTTAACTCCCTTCTTATTGCAACAATGCAAATTATTTGTTAGCAGTAATCAGTTATGTCAAATATTTTTACACTCCTGACCACTCTGATTTACTGAAATGGAATTGGCTTTCAGCCACTAACATCCTTTCTTGAAATATATGATTTGTTACGCTACTAGAACATAGTACCCTCCTGTTCCAGCTTATTTCCTTTATGTGCTCCAGTCCAAGTTTTATATCTTGTAATTATGTGCATTGTTGTATTAAAGATATATACAACTTTTCATTCTGACAGTCTAGTGAGTTTGGGTGACTACAATGCCACCCAAGTTTATAATTTTGTAGAATATTTTGCCATCCAAGTGGCAATAAATAGAATTTTTTTTGTTGGTAGAATAGATACTATTTGCAACTCTCAGTATTGTTCAATATACCTATTTGTTTAATAAACAATTGTTAGAAAGACTCGGGAAAATGAAAAGAGGATATAAGATTTAAGGTATTTCATTTTTAATCCTATTTTAATCCGAATGTTTATAACCAGATCCCCCCCCCAACCTGGGACTATCCAAATATGATGAACTGTACTAACCCAACTCATCTAGAACATCTCTTCTTTGGTGTTATATATTGGACTATAAGAGCATAAAATTTCAGTGGAAACCAGTATTCTTACAAAAAAGAACACCAAGATTATGCTATGCAATGTTAGAGCATAACTGGAAGAGATCTCCAGAACACTTGGTTGTTTTTGTTTATGAAGAAAATAATTTTGCTTCCTTTAAGAGAGAGTTCCCTAACCTTTCCAGCTTTGGGGACCAGCAGAGGAGGGGCAGAGGGGATGGTTTTGTGCAAGCGGCTGGCAAGCACATGCATGTATACAGCTCCATTTCCATGAGAAGCATGCATACAGGCCTGACGTTCACACAAATGGAGCACATGTACATGTGCTTGTCTGCTGCTCACGCAAGTGAGGATGTGTGTGTGCCTGCTCACCCACCATTTCCACAGCCCGGTTGCAAACACCTCACAGCCCACTAGTTGGGAACTCCTGCTTTAAGACATCCAATAGAGTTGAATAAATACATGTTTCATGAGAGAATTATTACCATAGCAGCAAATGGTATAATATAAATGTCTGCAGCAGTTCTGGTTATGGTATATTCAGATGTGCAAGCATATATCTTGCTTCTAATATCCTACTAGAAGACCTCCAGGGTTCCTTTCAGCTCTGTTATTTTGTTATGTCCTGTGAATTGCCATAAATGCTAAAGTAAAATGCCAAAGATAAACAATCAAAAGGACTTCTGGTTGACATTGCGGCAAGAACAGCTTGGAAAATAGTGGGCATTGCCGAGCCCTGCAAAATCCAGCCAGTAACCGCTGTCGGGAGGCCCTACGGAGTCAACGCCACCTTGTGGGGTGGTGAAGAAAGGAGTGGTGCTTCAGAGACCACAAGGAACTCACAATTTCCTAATTAGGTCCGAAGCAAGTTCTCCCAAACGGCAGCAGGGACGATGGCCATTTTTGGCAGTCACAAGCTGGGACAACCGGAACCATAACATTTGTGCTGGAGTGGTCCATGAACAGAGCATTGAAACTGGGTGAGATAATTTTCAACTTTTACTCCAAAGATTTAATTTAAGTACATGAATTTTAAAAGATAATGTCCAAGAGTTAAGGAAGCGGTGATTAGACACACTGAGAAGATTAAACACTGAAAATTAAGAGGCAAAAGAAATGCCCAAGGGAAGCTTTAAAATACAAAAAGCCTGGAAAAAAACTTAAACAATTTGAAAGGTGATTTTTGGGAGAAACTGTCTTGCTTATTTGTATTTTAAAATCCCTTGGACTTATTGGATAATCAGCTGTTTTTGACATACGGTTTAATGTTGGACTTGGGAGCAGGAGAGCCATCTACTGGAAGAAGAGGAGCATTACAGCCCCACAGCGTCAATATTCTTAGTGAAAGTGAGGTCCAATACACATAAAGTCTAATATACAAAATAGAAGAATATATATAATACCTGGAAGGCGTTAAGTATGCATGTTTATTTGTATTATTACTGTTAGCATTGTTTAAAAAAGATTTGACCCAGTCAATATGCTGTCCACACAATATGTATGGTGTGTATTATATTAAAAAATAAAAAAATATTTAAAAAACAATTTTTATAAAACACAGGTACAAATCATAATCCAGCAAATATATATTATAGATGAATGTGATTGGTGTAATATTATAGATGAATATGATTAGTGTAATATTATAGATGAATGTGATGACATTAACTTCTTTGCTTCAAGTTATTCAGAAATAGGACCTTTCAAAAAAATTGGCACTAGATGTAATATCAATAAGTTAGGAAAGGTGACATTCATAAGAAAATTAGAACACAACTGCTCATTTGGTGATTGTTCAAAGTTACAACATTATTGAGAAAGAAATAACCAGTTCATAAACATTGTATCTTTTTTAATAATAATTTTGTTAAAAATTACAACTATAATGATGAGAAACCAATACAACCTACAAGAAAAACAAAAAAATAGAAGATGTGGAAAAGAAAAAGAAAATAGAAAATAAAGAAAAACAAGAACTTAGTAAAGAAAAAATCGATCTCCACAATTTACTTCTGCAAGCTGCTTTAACATATTTACAGTTATTGAACCAACAAAATGGCGTAAGAACAGTATATTTTAACACATTGTTGTTAATAATCCTAATTTTGCTCAGTGGTTTGCTGATCTCTCCTCTTTTCCTCTTTCCTTTTTCTTCTTTAGAACTAACAGAACTGTAGTGAAGCCAAAATAGTCCCCAGATCTAGTTCACATAGAAACATACTTCTGGTCGACTTCACTTGGTTTTACAGAGTTGCAGTTTAGGATCCGAATATATCCCAGTTGGCTTATTTATGTGCTGAATAAAAAAAAAGGATTTGGTGTCCAGTGTGTAATTTCTCCTGGCATGTTATTTAAATGATGTCACAGAAAATAGAGATCAAATCCTGTCTTTAAAGTCATTTCTACTGCTTATTTTACAGTTTGTCCTTACAGTATAAACCAGAAGCAAACGGTTATCATTCTGAGTGAGAGACAAGGTTATTCTAGTAAATGCTTAGGTCTGTATTTTTAATCGTGCATTCCATGCTGGTTCGGGAACATTTAGTTTAACATTTTAATATATAACATGTTGTTACAATTGCATATCGGTAAAAGATTTGAGCAAAGAATGATTAGCAGCAATGTGGAATTGGTTTGGTTGTACTTAAGAGATATGCTTATCTCAGGCTGATTTGAAAAAGCAGGTTCCTCATCTAAAAGCTGCATTAGAATATTGTGCTTCTGTAAAAATGATTGAAAAGTAGTCTGTAAATGTGTAAAAACACACTTATCTGCCACTTAATCCTTCAAACTGGAAATGCCAGGGAAAGAAGATGGCATTTTCCATCTGCAAGCATGCACTTTATTGCTGAGCAATATTCTTTCTAAAATATTGACCTTTAATGTGCTCTTTGGGTGTTAAATAGAGAATACATAGCTCTAGATTTTACATTGTCAGGAACAAAAATGATCTCACGCTACCTGCCTTTAAAAACATCTTGCTCTGCAGAACTCAGCAAATGAAATATTTGTGAAGATACTTGGTAGACATGTAAAAAGCTAGAAAACTCGGGAGTCAAATTCATACTCTGATTCAGAGGATTTAAAAAATTAATATATAATCGAAACCAGAAGTTTTTCTTTTAAGATTGCTGAACAAACAGTTGGAAAAAAGTTATGGAACTTCATTTTTATAAATGATAATGCAGTGAAATTATTGCATGCATAAAGATACAAAGATTTGGCACTATGTCTCATTTGATTTCTTTGATCAGAGAAAAGATATGTATGTTTATTGCTGAGTGAAAACCCCTGATTAAGGGGAAAACCTGAACTTAAGATATATGAACTTAAGATATATGAATTTAATTATTAGGAAAAAAACAGATTATAGAACTGTGGGAAGCCACCCTCTCCCAGAAGAATGAAATATTTTAGGAAATATTAAAAAGGCAGATTATATTTCCCCTAAAAGAAAAATAGAAATCTTAAGGAAGACAGAAAGTCAGCCCTAGCTCCCTGCCCCCGACAGGTATTTGGTGCCCATTAAGAAAGACTGGGCCAGTCTATCTACAAGACAAAAGACCTTCAGCCTCAGGGTGATGGGATTAGTCTTCACTCAAGATCCAAACCAGGACAAAGCCATAAAGCCACAATAAGACCCTTTCAGAACACAAGCCTCTTCATTACATCATCACCCTCCCAGCTTCAACCAAACCTGGAAGCTCAGACAAATTCAGCTATGACCTCTGCATAGCTCCCTGGGAGTCTGACAGCAACCAATAGAATACATGCTCTTGCCACAGGAAGAGAAAGCTCAAGTTCAAAGCCCAGAGAGGGTATAAATAACCCTCACCTCCATGTGATCAGTTACCTAGAAACACACATGCTTGGTGCTTCTGCTTCACCATTAAACCATCTTTCCAACCAGCCTCCATGTTTCCAGTGTCTTTCTCCCCACTTGGAACTGAACCAGATGGATATTCCTTCCAACAGAACAAGTGAAACTTCCTGCATCCGTAGAAGAAGAGATTAATTTACATTTATACTTATAACTGCTATAAAGAAAAACAGAAGGCACTTCTCTGTATCTTTTTTCTTTCTATTTTTCTTTTTTCTTTCATCTTTAACTTTCTCTTTCAATTCTTTTTTCTTCTTCTTCTTACTTTACATTAGTTTGTATTAACTGTTAGTATGTTTTTAAAAAAACCCTTTAACCAAAATTATATATAAAAAGAAATATTTTTGACAAGTAGCGAGTTATTATTACTTAAAACGATTATCATTACACTGTCATTTTGGCAAATAGCAAAAGGTATATATGCAACTTAAAAATATTTACATTAAAGTCTACTGTATTATACAGAATAAACAGGTTACTGTTCATGTTCCTAAATTGATTTTTAGGAATTGATTATTGATTTTATCGCTGGCTGCTACAGCAAAAACCATTTTACTATCAGGAAATTTCCTATAAAGAGACAATAATGCTGAGAAAAATATCCATATGGAAACCTGAGGTGCCACTGAAAGCACTGCAGAATTCCCCTGCTGTCTAACCAACAGACAGAATTAATAAGTGGATTTCCATTGGTAATAGCTGTGACAGGGTATCAATAATCTGGAAAATAATCCCTGGCAGGGAATAGAATAAGCCATAAACCAATAAGTTTCAAACACACTGGTTCTCTGCTGTTAATAAATGGGAATCCAGTGACCTACTATAAGAACCACAGCACTCCAGATGTTGCAACTCTCAGCATGCCTCATTCACAAGTAGCTAATGATGAAGGATTCTGGGAGCTGTAGTTTAACTGTAATACCAGGAGAGTCTCCTGCTGACTATCCTTGGTAAACTAAATCCCCTCTAGGATGCCACCATTTTGCATTCCTCTCAGGACTAATTGAGGATCAGGTCAAGAAATGGGCGTGACTTATGATTAAAGCCCCATACCTTTTTATGCGATTTAGGGCTTCAGTCATGTCCACCATCTTGATCTTTGTGAAATCCTGTGGACACATTTGACTGCCCTTTAATCAAGGTTTGAGACTTTCCAAAAGCCCTACATATTATATGAAACCAAGAGAATCTGTTATTTTTTACATAAAATGGACTGATTTTAAAACTTACTATTGGTCTGCTATTAAATTTGTACATCATCTAACTCCTTGCAATAATGGGATGTTCACAAGTTGAAAAACACAAAATAAACCATCAACAGTAAAAACAAGGAACAAAAAAAATATTGAAGTCTGGGAAACAGGCCTCTTGTCAGTCAACAGGAGTGCTGATTTATCACCAGCTTATCAGGTACCGTACTTAAGAGCCAAAGGACTTGGCAGGACAAGGAAATAACAGCCAATCACTTAATAGCCAGCCATCAACTTCCCAATAAATGAATAAGAAGCTATCCAAGGGGTGTTAAACTCTATTTCATTGAGGGCCACATCAGGGCTGTGGTTGAACTCAGGGGGCTGGCTGGGCATAAATCAAACCCAAAACTTTGATTTAGATAGGTTCATTGTAATTGAAAAAGTTAGTATATATCACTGTGCAAAAGTAAAAAGTTGAGACTGTAAGGTTTATTATCTTCTACTGTGCTAAAAACAGTTGGAAGTCAATGCCTTTTTTTTTCTTTTCCCCCTTCTTACGCCATACTTTCTCCTCTTCCTTTAGTTTCCCATTATTTTGATATTCCTTTGTGTTTTATATTCTGATAAACTAATAAAAATGAAATACAGAAATACAAGATGCTGCTGGTGGTTTGGTTGACAAACTAGGATATAACCCAAGAATGGTGTAGGAAATTATCTGTCAACTCACAAAGCATCCCTGGGCTGTTCTCAAGTTGCAGTAGGCAAGGGGGATGATAAAACAAACTTTGCAGCTGCAGCGAGGGAATCGCATTTCAGTCAAAACCAAAGCACATTTCAGCCATCTCTCTGTCAAGGCCATCTCCGCAGTTACCCACAGTGGTTGGAGGGGAGTGATCTCTACAACCCACAAAATTGCTTCGTGGGAGAATGTGACCAATGACACACCTTTGGGGGAGGGGGGAAACAAGGTCAGAACCGGGACGTAAATTAAGTGAGGTCAGAGTTGGCTTCACTTGGAATGTGCCAACATGAAGTTCCTAATAAATAACTGGATTTCTTTTGAAGTTTGGCTCCAGGCTCATGATTTAATTAGATGTCCTGCTCCCATCGGAGTCTGAATCTGAGGGGGAAGATGAACAGCTGACAGAGAGTGGGAGAGTGGCTCCATTGGCTGTGGAAGAAACTGGGGAAGGGCGAAGTCAGGCTGGGCAGAGCAGGGGAGAGGTAGAACAGGGAGAGGGGATTTGGATGAAGACCAAGATCCACACCCTCCTCATCCTAGGGCACGCAGGGAAGAACGGAGAAGAGAGAAACGTGGGTTGCATGGCTTACAAGGGACACCTGGGGATGGAGTTTAAAGAAGAGGCAAATGGGAGGGACATTTGTCAGGAACAAACACTGAGTTCATCTCGTGTTAACTGCTTTATCTGAATTCCTGACATCCTCCCAACTGATTTGATTTACTGCCGTGCTACTTCACTTCTGGAACTCCTTATTTTGCTTGCCTTGCCAGATTAATTACCTTATCTTGCTTTGTTGGATTTATAGTTGGAAGTTTTCTGCTTATAATGCTTGGACTCGAGTATTTTCAGCCAAAGGCTGTTACAGGTTTGTGGGAGAGTTTTTCTCCAGACCAGAGAGTAAAAGGGACTTTGGGGGCAAAGCTGGAGCTAATAAAGGGACTCATACTTATTCTCTGGCTGTGTTGCCTTTGTGCCATGCCCTGGGTCATCACATTAGGGCATCAGTCTGAACCCTGACATTATCAAGTTTTATGTGAAAATGAGATCTGATTTTGTGCTAGGTCTGGGGCTAGGGATTTGTGTATGTCCTGTGTCCATTTTGTGTGTATGTCAGGAATGCTATTTTAGTCTGGATAGTCGTATTGTTTTAGTTAAGTTTTTAATGTATGTATTGCATACTCTAACCCAGGGGTCCTCAAACTTTTTAAACAGGGGGCCAATTCATGGTCCCTCAGATTGGTAGGGGGCCAGACTGGCTGGGTGGGCGTGGCTAAACGGTCATGTGATTGGGTGGGTGTTGCCCATTTATTTATTGATATGGATTTTTATGTTTTACATCTATAGTTTTTATATAGCTCTATCTCACTGTTGTGTGTCACCCAGAGTCACCTTTGGTGAACTGCTCTCATCAGAATCTAAGGCAAAAATATTCAGAAGGACCCCAAAGCTAATGCAGCTTCTATAAAAGCATTTGCAAGATTGAACTATTCATATAAATCCTGGGTGAGATTGCATCATCGCAGATATTCAAATACCTGGGAAGGGAGTGGAGATAACACCTCCCATAGCAAAGCCCATAAAAATCCTGATCTTGAGTGAGACATAGACTGGATCACTTTATTTCAGAAGTGTAGTGGAATCTTTTATTTTATTGAAAGCCGAAAGGCTTTGTGATTAGCACAGTCCTCATATAAACCCCTCCCTCATAATATGAACTCACTGGTTCTGAAACATGAAACAAATCTGTTCCTTCTTTAAAGACTTGAAGAGAAAGATTCCATTGCTTCTTATTGTCCCTTCTCCCGACTCAGGGTCTGCAACACTCCCTCTCATCTCTCTCTCTCTCTCTCTCCCTGTCCAGCAGCAGAGGCTTTCCTCCTGCCCCTCCCCTGCCACTCATTCCTCAGGAAGCTCGGATTTCCAAAAGGAAGAAAGAAAACCGGGTAGCAAAAAGCCCCAAGGAAAGCACACAGGGTTTTCCGAGTGAGAAGACTCACAGAGTCAGGGAGCGACACACACACACACAGAGGGAGACTGGCTGATGGGTGAGCATCTTTGGTGAGGGCCGAATCGAGCCGAATCTGACTCTCCCCTCCCCCTCTGTCTCTCTGCCTGACTGGTGGGAAACAGCGGGCGGCTACTTCCAGGTTTGCTCTCCACCTCATGAGACAGAAAGAGCTGCCAGGGGCGAGTGGGGCAGGGAATGGGCTTCTGGAGGAGGAGGGGATCCAGTCTCCCCCATTGTGAAGTGTGCTAGCTTTAGCTGTGTTGTGCAAACTGCTGCAAGAGCAGCGGGCAGGTATTGAGTGGAGAATTGGGTCTTCCCCCCCTGCCTCCTGCCAAATGAAAGCCAGCTGGGCTTCTCCTTCCCTCTGATCCTTATCCCTGCTCCCTTCCACCTACTCACTCCTACTTTGAGACAGAGAAGCGCACACTGAAAACGCGTCTTCTGACCCTCTGGCGCTTGCCCACAACTCTCTGCACTCCTCCAGGCCCAGCTTGCTGAGGGGGGGATCTTCCCTGACACCTCTGCTGCCTCCCCCTCCAGCCATCGCTGTCTGGGGAAGGCACCAGCAACAGAAAGCATTCCACTGTGAGAGCTGGGCCATCCAACTCACAAATGCTGGGCCATCACCCCCCCACTGGGCTGTTGTGCTCGGTGGGGGACAGCAGGGCTTTCCCATGCCGCCCTTTTTCTCTTGGCCCCGCCAAAGGAGAAGGCCAGGCTTGGGAGATGGCCCCCACCCCACAAGATCCTCCCCCACCATTCTTCCCCACCTCCCAGCCCACCGCCGAGCACAGTGGGCACAGAGCATGTCTCCCTCTCCTCTCATTTGCGGGCAGCTACAGTGAGATTTTCAAGCCCTGTGAGCTGGAAGGAGAGGCTGACAGCGCTCAGCCCCTCTTCCCGCCAGCATCTCCACCCAGACTCTCCACAGCACAGCTGCTGGGGGCAGCTAGGGACCACGTGGCTGCGCCGCCAGCATCACCCCTATGCCAGCTGGCACCCACCTGCCATCCCACACCCTTCAGCCTTACCTTAGCAGTGAGCAGACCCCCGTGGGCTGGAAGATAAGGGTGATGGCTGGGAAGCGCGAGGCTTAATCACCACTGTGCGCGGGCTGGATAGATTGCATCGGCGGGCCGGATCCATCCTACGGGCCATAGTTTGAGGATTCTTGCTCTAACCCATCCAGAATCTTTCTGGAAATGGGCTGCTTAATGAATCAAATAATTACTTAAAAAATAAAATAAACCTATCCAGAACTGGTAGGCAAGAACTCCAGAACTCCTTCCACACTGCCATTATTTTTGTCATGTGTTTTCCTTGTTAAAGTCAATTACATTTTGAAATATTCTTATCCTGAAACAAATCTGGTAAATTTCCCACATTTACAATGAATAAAAATTGCATAACTTCAATAATAAGTCCGGTATCTCTTAAATTCCAATTCCAATCTTTTTTCTATCAGAAAAAAAAGTTAGTAAATGTAATTATTTCTATTTTGGCCATTTATAATTACATTTAGAATTCATTGTTTAACAATATAAATGTGCTAACAGAATTTGTATCTGCTGTTTTTTTTCAGCACCTAATGGTTCATCTTTACCCACTGAGTTGGCTAGTATTTGGTTTCCTTCTTAAAATGTATTAGAAATGTCCAGTTCAAACATATCCTTCAATAAATCATATGAGAAACACTCTATACTACATAGATCTACTGAATGAGAAAATCCAATATCGTAGTCCAGGGGTGAGCAACCTGCGGCTCTGGAGCCGCATGTGGCTCTTTCACCTTTCTGCTGTGGCTCTCTGTCACTCAAAATATGTGTCACAACTGCCAATGTGCAACACCCACCAGCATGCGATGTATTGAGCTTTTCAACTCCTAGTAGGCCAACCGTGGATAAATCCAAGAAAAGAAAAGTTTCAGAAGAAAACAGAACATTTAATTCAACTACATATGCTACTTTTGTGGCTGCTCAAGAAATAGTCAGGCACAGGAATGGTTTTGTGGCTCCCGGTGTTTTCTTTTCTGTGGGAAATTGGTCCAAATGGCTCTTTGAGTGTTTAAGGTTGCAGACCCCTGTCCTAGTCTAGTATAACACAACTTTGTATATACTCCAGCAGAACTGGAGAACAATGATACAATATTAGCAAAGAGTGAGAATATTATAGTTCTATATTACAATGCTGCCATCTAGGGATAGTTTAGATTTTTGCAGCCCAGATATGGCAGGTCTACAACAGAGTCAACAGAACCTTTTTACATTTAGTAAAAGGTCAGGCTTCTGCATTTACTGAGATCTCCTTGTAGCACTTTAATGAGTAAAATATAAGAATTGTGCCTACTCTCAATAGTTGAAGGAACAATGTTTCTACGAGCAAGTACAGGAGATGACAGTATATACTATTATGTTAATTCATCCTGCTATCTTAGCTTTTATTGCTTTGAAATAGTCCTAAAATTGATTTTCATAGAACATGGCTTCCATATTCAAAGAGCACACTCTGCTGGTTGACTATCTGATCTACTGTGTTTGCTTTAGAAGAGGTTTGTCTTCTTAGTTCATATAAAACTAAAGCTACTGCCCTACAGTAACCTTAGTAAGGTTTATTTTTCAAAAAAACATGCAAAGACTTGTACTGTATACTTTGTTTCCAGATTTTTCTTTGTCCACAAAATATGTGTCAATGGCGTTATTTCTAAATGGTAGGCAGACCTTAATAAATTATGTAATCCACACATGATACAAGCATTTGGTGCCCAGTCAAGGGGCTTGACCAAATGACATTGGATTTCATCAGATGAAGCAAAGTTGAATTTTTACAAGCAACCTGAATTAAACTAGGAAACTTCATGAGTGCTTTGGTGTGCTGCAAAAAAGTAACGGCTATCATTACCTATCAAAATTGTCAGTGAATTAAGTGTGGTTTATTTGGAGGCTTGTTTATTTTGCAGTGATACTAGCTGCACTAAAAATGATCTCATCCATTATTACTTTCCAGGTGAACTATCCACGCTCTGCTATTGCAGATATATTTACAGATTGCTGCTTAGATAAGGAAGTCTTAAAAGAAAGTAGAATGAGCAAAATGATCATTCTTTGATCATTCTGATCCCAGCAGCAACAAATGATTTCTGCAATGTATTGTTCATTTAAGGATTTCTCATTTTGAGACATTAGCTGTCCTATGCACTCATATCAATGCACATACACTTCTGATACATTTTGCTAATGGCTGGTTTCATATTTTATTTCTGATACATAGCAATTACTATCCTGCAGAGGGAATGTATTATAAGAAACACTCCTTCATTATGTTTTACTGAAGAGGCAGTCACTACACTTCTGAAAGACATTTGTACTGCTTCTATATCATTCTCAGATAATGGGGATCGGAGCAAAATCATTATTTTCAGAACAAATCTAGAGGAGACAAGATCATGAACTGGCTCTGGGTTTTGGCATTTCTCTAAGATGTACCATCACTTGAGCAATACAAAATGCAACGATTCCCTTATGGTTTCATTCAACATATTTTTGTAAGAGTATGACAAAAATGATATAGAAAACCATCAGGTGGGAAATATATGTTTGCTATTATTAAATTGGCAGGTATAGCGGGCAGTTAATGATCCTTTGGAGTACAATTGTTTATCCAGCTACATGCAATATCTTGCCCAAGTTATTAGTTTATCGGGAAATAAATTTGTATTTTCCAGTTTGGGTCAAACAAGATCAGCTCTTGTTTCAGAGCATCATGAATTTGAAAACAAGTCGTTACCAGAGCTTAGCCATTGTGAAACAAATACTGATTTGCAATCTTTTTTTTTTTTAAATTGAAATATTTTAAAATACACAGTACAAAAAATAGAAAAGAGCAAAAAATAGAAAACTATCACACAAGAAACAAAAACAAACACATCGAAACTTAAACACTAATAACAGCTTTTCTACATCGGTATCTCTATCCTAATTAACTTCCATATACAAATTCTACTTCTATATATCACTATCTTAATTTACATTGTTATCTAAGTTATAATAACTTCTATTCAATATTCAGTTTCATGACAAAATATCACTTACGTTTTAGATTTACTCTCCAGCCAGGAATACCATCATTCCAAATTAGATAGTACTCAGTGTCTTTCCTTTCCTTAATTTCCATGGATAATCTGTCCATTTCTGCGCATTAGTATATTTTTTTAATTATAATTTGGTCTGGGGGGATATCCGGTTGTTTCTAATTTTATACTATGACAATCCTACTTGATATATTGTAAATTCTTTTCCATTTTCCCTTCCAAAATACCCAGGAGGAATAGTTCTGGTTTTCTTTCTATCTTCCGCCCAGTTATCTCTTCCAGCCACTTTTTTTATCTTCCACCAAAATTTCCTAATCTTAGGGCAGGTGCACCACATGTGGTAGAACGTCCCTTGGTTATGGCCGCACCTCCAACATTCCAGGGACCTATTTGAGAATATCCTAGCCAATCTCACTGGTGGCAGGTGCCATTGGTAAAACATACTGATTTGCAATCTAGTGACATATCAAAGCATACACATATACAAAACAATTTGAGTCAGAATATACTGTGATTACGGGGCTTCAGCAAAAATTCTCTTTTCTAAGCATTTGTTTTTGGTAAACACAAAACATTTTTAATTAAAATAACAAGGAAGCATTCTTTCTGAATGACTATCTAGTTTTCATTTATTATTCAAAATGAACAAAAACTACATGAAAAATATTATTAAAAAATTCAAGGAAAATAAGTACTTTATTATTGCTATAATGTTTGGGAAATTACAGCCAGGTTTATTTTTGTTTAGTATACATAAGCCAGTGAATATATCATACTGGGCCAAAGAAGTGCATTGCACTTTATTATTATTATTATTATTTAGACATGATTCATATGTGTTTTTAAGTACAATGAATCATACTCATGCCCAGCCTTTACCCCATTTCAAATAGTCAACCAGAGCAGCAGCATCTCCACATTCCTTAACAACTGGAATTTAGCAGGATGTTGCTTCCACTGTTGCTCCATTTATTTATGTAATTTCCATTATAATGTCAAAGGATAGTCGTCTTGTAATACAAAACACCACAGTATAACAATATAGTGTGAACAAGTACTTCCTTTTTCCTGTTATGGATAATCCCACAGCCTAGAATTGTGAGAAAAATGGGAAGGTGTTGCCGTAACTCAGGGGATGGAATTCAGCTTATTTAAAAAGATAGCTTACATTTATAATACATTGGTTAGTACATTATGATATATAATATTTAATACATTACAATGGACTTTCAGTGATACTAATATTCACTGTCAAGTAAAATAATTCAAATGTCCTATTGTACCATGTATAAATCAATATTTGCAAATATGGAATGTTTTATTCTATTCTTTCTTTACCAAGAGATCTTTATACTCTAGTTAGGTTCTATCAAACTGATAGAAAATCAATAGAATCATATTAACACAAATGAGGAAAGCATTATTTTTTTGCTTCTCAATAATACAATATTTTGGACTTATTGGTCCCATTGTGTTTGTACAGAAAAGAAATAAGTGATTATGTTGTTTCAGATGCCAGAATAATACTTCATTAAAACACATAGTTTTGTAGTGTTTTAAAATTATGTTCTATGCAGAAGTAATCATATAATTTATGGTCCCAGTTACCTAGGAGATTGAAGACCTGATGTTAATTGCAGTTTACAAACAAGTTATCTGTAGATGTAGATTATATATGGACAATTACAATGAATTTTTAAAAAATATTTATTGAAATTGATATTTAAAATGATACACACACATATCCCACACCACAGACACACACATACAGTACACAAAGAAGCCCTCACATGTACGATTTATGTCATTATTTCCTTGAGGTAATTTTTTTCTTTTTAAAAAATAAGAAAAAAAAATCCTTATTGCTTTGACAGAAAACTGATTCTATTGTCCTGCAATTGGACAGCAACTAAGAGATAATGCATGGTAACATAACATATAACTATACGCAGTCCAAGCAATCAATTTATTAATTGTTAGTACAAGAGCAATCTAGTAGCAACAACATTGATACCACTGAGAGTCTATGACACGGGTGTCAAACTAGCCACATGAAGTTTCATGACATTTTTCCCATTCACGAAGCTGGGGTAGGTGTGGCCTGCACAAAAGCATCCGGCCCGCAGGCCGCCAGTTTGACACCCCTGATATGTGATTGCACCAGATGTAAGTTAATAAACCCCTCATCAATGTTTGGTAATTTTATTGCAACTTACTAATTATAATGTTGACGGCATCAAATAAAATGACAGTGAGGAGGACGGCTTGCTGATAGTACAGAAAGTGGCAAAGTTTACAGCACCTATGTCATAAATCCCAAACAGATTAGTAGCACATTTGCAACTTTTCCAAAGAAATCCTTTGTGACATTTTGTTAAGCATTTTAAGATTATTAGTGTGGAGACAAATAACAATAGAAAATAATATTCTATCTTTACATATGATTCTGGAGTGCACATAGGTAGCCCCCGACTTGCAATAGCTCATTTAGTGACTGTTCAAAATTACAGCGGACCTGGAAAAAATGACTTGTGACTGTTTTTCATACTTATAACTATTATTGTATCATGGTCATGTGATCAAAATTCAGACGCTTGGCAATGGACTCATTTATGATAATTACAGCGTCCTGGGATCATGTGATCATTTCCCCCCACCTTCTGACAAAGCCAACGTGGAAGCTGGATTCACTTAACCATGTTACTAGCTTAACAACTGCAGTGATTCACTTAACATAAAATGGGGCAAAACTCACTTAACAACTGTCTCAGCAACAGAAATTTTGGGCTTTATTATTGCCTACTATCTAATGCAGGACTTCCTACATTAGATAGTGCAGGCAAGAGCAACTATCTAATGACTGTGGAAGTAGATAGGAAAACCCAGGTTGTCATCCATTTTATGGTGTAAGAATCAATGTGTGGGTACAATAAAGGCAATTTACTCCTCTCTCTGAACTGGACCCCAGCATCAGCATCCGCTAATAATGTTAAATGGCATTAGAGTCAGGTAAAACAGTAATACTTCTACATATAGTCAAAGCTAAGGCTTTTTATTCCATAAATATGGTTAGAGTAATCAGCTGAGATAATTTTTAAAAGGATTAACAGATACAGGTAGTCCCCAATTTACAACAATTCATTTAGTGACTGTTCCAAGCTACGTCATTGAAAAAAGTGACTTATGACCATTTTTCATACTTGTGACCATTATAGCATCCCCATAGTCACATGATCAAAATTCAGATGCTTGGCAACTGACTCATATTTATGACTGTTGCTGTGTCCCAAGGTCATGTGATCACCTTTTGCGACCTTCTGACAAGCAAAGTCAATGGGGAAACCAGTCTTACTTAACAACCGTTACTAATTTACCAACTGCAGTGATTCACTTAACAACTGTGGCAAGAAAAGTCATAAAATGGGGCAAAAGTCATTTAACAAATGTTTCACTTAGCAATAGAAATGTTGGGCTCAATTGTGGTCATAAGTTGAGGACTACCTATAATTTCATCAGGTGAAGCAGCACTTTATAATATTGTGAAGATTAGGTGATATTTTTCTCTTGTGCCCAGCTACAGTAGAAACTTTCCCAGAAACGACAGGATGACCACTTTAGCAGCTAGGCTTTTGTCTGATTCAACAATTTATTTTGTTTTTCGGACAAAAGCAAAAAGCATCTCTTCGAATGGTGTTCCATATTTTTTAAAAAGCTACACATTTTCACAGCCATACATTGCAACCGGGAAAATCATAGTCAAGGTATGGTTTTCCCGATTGCAATGTATAGCTGTGAAAGTTGGACCATAAGAAAGGCTGAGCGCCAAAGAATTGTGGCCTTTGAACAATGGTTCTGCAGAAGACTCCTGCAAGTCCCTTGGACTGCAAGGCGATCAAACCAGTCAGTCCTAGAGGAGATCAACCCTCACTGCTCTTTAGAAGGCAAGATGAAACTCAAATACCTAATGAGAAGGAAGAACTCACTGGAGAAGAACCTAATGCTGGGAAAGATTGAGGGCAAAAGAAGAAGGAAACAGCAGAGAACGAGGTGGCTGGATGGAGTCATTGAAGCAGTTGGTGTGAGCTTAAATGGATTCCAGAGGATGGTAGAGGACATGAAAGCCTGGAGGAACATTGTCCATAGAGTCGTGATGGGTCGGACACGACATAGCAACTAACAACAACACATTTTCAGCTGATTAAAAGAGCAATTCCATGTCAGTGTGGGTCATTCTGCCTCTCATCGGTCTTCCATCAACTGATACAGCAAAATATTACACCTCCAACATCCATAACTTTCCAATTAATCAGCAAATACAGATAGTCCTCAAGTTAGAGACCAGAATTTCTGTTGCTAAGTGAGAAATTTGTTAAGCGAGTTTTGCCCCATGTTATGACTTATCTTGCCACATTTGTTAAGTGAATCACTGCCGTTCTTTTTTTTTTTTTAATTTGATTTATATGCTGCCCTTCTCCGAAGACTCAGGGTGGCTTACAATGCATTAAGCAATTGTTCTTAAGTTAGCAACATGGTTGTTAAGTGAATCTTGGTTTCCCCCATCAGAAGATCGTAAAAAAAGGTGATCCCATGACCTGGAGACCCTGCAACCATTATATACATCTGACTCAGTCGCCAAGTGTCCCAGTTCTGATCACGTGACCATGGGGGGGGGAATCCTGCAGCGATCATAAGTGTGAAAAGCGGTCATAAAATGAGATCCAGACTACCACCACCCTATTGGCCTTCCGGAAAGCGGTGAAGACCTGGCTTTTCCGGCAGGCTTGGGGCCGTTGATCTCGCTGTTGCAATCTTGCGAGATCCGGCCATGAATGATGTGCACGGGCTTTTAATGTTTTTAAAATGTTTTTATAATGTTTTTAATAATTTTTCTATGTTCATTGTTCGCATTATGTGCTGTAAGCCTCCCAGAGTCCCTTGGGAGTTGGGCAGCATAGAAATGCAATAAATTAAATTAAATAAACCCCATTTTTCAATGCCGTTTTAAACTTCGAACGGTCACTACACGAACTGTAGTAGTGTTGTTAAGTGTTGTAAGTCGAGGACTACTTGTAAAAAACAAAACAAAACACAAGTCCAAAGGGAACAGCGGTAATAAACCCTACGAATCAGGTCCCTTTAAACTTCCTGCTCTATTTCTGCCTCCGCCCTTCCAACCGCATTCTCCCTCGCGCGACGCTCTCGTGCTTGAGGTGACGCAAAAGGCCTCCGGCCTTTCCAGCGCAGGGGACGAGAGCTAAAGCGCAGGCGCGTCGGCCAGGCCGCCGTCCTCCGAACAATACTTTGTTTATGCGCAATTGGAACGGCCGCCTTCTATTTCCCGTCCGGCGTGACGATGCGTTGTTCTGTTGCTTCCGGGTCACGTGTTCCCCCGGCGTTTGGGGCCTCCGACGTCTGTGGGTTTTGAGGAGCCTCTTGAGAAACGCCGGGTCGGGCCGATGTTGAGGCGTCGCTGCTGGCAGGGAGGTTGAAGGGCGGCCGCGGGAGCGAAGGGAAAGGGCCGAAGGGGACCCGGTGGCCAATGCTGGGCCGTCGCCCTTCGCCATGGAGAAGATCTTGGAAGGCCTGGTGAGCTCGTCCTACTCGTTGCCGGTGAAACGTATGATCGTCAAGCGCGTGGTGGAGTCGGCCGAGTCGCCGCTGAGCGGGCCGCAGTGCCAGGCCATGTTCGCCCTCAGCACCCGCCTCATCCTTCAGGGCCCCGACCAGTTCCAGCGCCAGGTCGGCCGGCAGGTGCTCGAGGCCTACGCTCTCCACCACCGCGACGACTTCGAGGCCTTCTTCACGCGCGACCTGGTCCTGGCTTTGCTTCACGGAGGAGGAGGAGGAGGAAGCCCCGCATCCCTTCTCTTCCTCGTCCCTCCTCCGTCGCCTGCTCCCGGCCTCGGCTCCAACTTGGACCCCGGCGTCTTAGACTACATCCAGACCGGCCTGAGGCTTCTCATTAGCTGCCCGGCGGTGCTGGAGCTGTTCGCTCTGCTCCAGAGGGAAGCGTTACGTCTGGTGAGCGAGAGGCCTCCGGCTCCTCTGTGCGCTCGCCTTTGCCAGCTTCTGAGCGACTTTCCTCAGTGTCTGCCCCGCGGTAGAAAACTCGCCCTCGCCTTTTGCCAGCAGTTGGTACGCAGCATTGCTCACTTCCAGACCCAAAGCACCCGCGAAGCTGCTCTACGCCTCTACGTCTCCCAAGTCACCCAAGTCAGCAATCTGCTGCGCAGCATCTGGAAAGCAGAACCCGACACGCTGCTGCCTTCCTTGCAGGAGCTCTTTGCCATCATCTCTTCCACCGGTAGGCTCGCGTTTCCCTCCTGTCTGTCTTCCTCTTTGAATCTAATCCCGTTCTGTTAAGTAAAGGGGGAAAAAATAAGAAGCTGAGGGGGATATCAAGAGAGGGGAAAAGGCCTTCCAGCCAGCCAGCCCCAGAAAGGCTAGGAACCAGAGTCATGTTGAAGTGAAGCAGAAAGCTGGTTAAGGCTTCACCTGGATGGCAGCACAGAGATGCTGAAAACTGAAAATCCTCTGCTGCTTTCTAGTGGTTTCTGGATTTTTGCAACTCAGATATGTTATACCTCTTTTTGGTTGCTTTTTTAAAAAAACGCCAGCTAAATATTGGAAAATGGAACCTTCTCTTTACTGCTAATAAGGTTCTCATTAACACAGTATTTGTGTGATATCTGATTAAAGTTCCTAAAGTTTCAAAGAATGTAGGTAAAAAATTGATTAAAATACTTAGCATTGGTATTGGTTAATAGAACCAGTGACTAGATTTTAGAAGTTCTTGGACGTAGGAACTGAATGTAAATATTTTGGAGAATGTTAGATTAGCAAGGTATATATTTTTATTCCTGTATGCCATGACGTCCTTGATTTGTGATGGGCTTTGATTTATAATATAATTCGGGCACAGCTTGAAAATCAGATGGATTCTAGTTTGATGAGTGAGATAGAAGTCAGTTTATATTTTTGTTATTTTTTGAAACTTTTAAGTCACTTATAGTATTATTAATGATATAGTTAATATTAAATGTCATTGAGTGGCTTCTTGGGCTGTCTGCATGGCCTTTAATGACTGTTGGCTTTAAAGTGCACTCATTTTTTTTTCTAATGTGAGATTTTAACACAAGTAGAAAGTTTTTAGTTGCAGTACCATAGAACTAGTTTAGTTTAATCAATTGAATATATTTACAAATATAATTTGTACACTACACTTTGTGTAGTGTAGTTATTACCATCCAGCTGTGCTGTACATGCTTTAGTACTAGCTGCAGAGATACAACTTATGGCTTCTCCATTTTGGGTTTCTCCTTGCAAAATAAATGATGACATGGTGCAATATGTCATGTGTTGCTGTTCATCTGAGATTGTACTCAATTATTTTTAAGAACTGCTTAGGACCAGATGATTTTTACGATGTCCTGATACATAAAACTTGAAGACGGTGTACTTTCTTTTTCACATGACTGAATATGAACTGTAGCATTTGCTAAAAACAGAATAATGGATGTTGAAGCTGGTGTCCTTTTTATAGTAGCATCACATTACTGAATGATACATCTATATGAGTGTGAGACAAATAACTTACATACAAAATGTAAATAAGAAATTCTATCAGTTGTATTATTCAGAAATTTATTTTTATTTTGCCTTTATATTGTTTTTATAAATAATTCAAGATGATAATTACACAATATTCCTTCCTCCTATTTTGCCATAACAACAACCATATGAGGTGGTTTGGAAAGAGAGTGACTGGCCCAAGGTTACCAAGCTGGCTTTCATGCCTAAAGACTAGAATTCAATTTCTAGCCTGGTGCCAAACCACCAAACTATGTTATATCCAGACTACCTGTGAGCTGAACTATGATACAGGAAAGCCCCATTAGAGGAAAGCAAAGAGCTGATTTTTCCAGTACTTTTGTAGTTTTTTTAGCTTTTCTCAAGATGAAAATAGGAAGCAATGCTCAAATACTATATTTTATCCTTCCAGCAAGGAGCTTCCACTGAATATCACTCTTTTTGGGTTTCAAGGGAGTCTGATAGCTTTGAATTGGTTCAGAATATGGTTAAACTTGAAACATAATCTTTTAAAATTGATTAAAATCTTACTGGAAAAAAAGCAGAAATAATGTATTATAATTTCTTATATGTTTGGCAATTATAGATACTTCTGAACCTTCAGTTGCTTTGGCAAGTCTTGTGCAGCATATCCCTTTACAAATGATTACAGTCCTGATTGGAAGCCTTACCACAGATCCAAATGTAAAAGATGCAAGTATGACACAAGCTTTATGCAGGTATAGTATTCAGTCTGGCAAAAGAGTAATTGTTAATTAAGCATCTTGTTTATTACATGCATTTTAAAGGGAAGTTTATTATTTCAATTTATATCACTACTTATCTCAATTTCATGACTCTAGATACCATCCAGTACTGAAACCACAGCAAAGAAACAAAACAAAAAATTATACATGTAAATAGCAGCTAGGTAAAAACAATGACAACATAACTATTGTATGGACTACTGCCTACTGTCACAAAGCATGGATGTCACAACAGAAAGGCTCTCAGGGCCCAACATATAGCATTCCCTACTAAACTGACCTGAAGTATGCCTCCTGCCAGACTTAATAGTACAAGTACACAATCAGGTGGAGGCAGTTCCTCAGATAACTAAGTCCATTCTAGTTAATATGCAGATTAAATCTGCATATGTCTGAACATGATGTTCCTGTGTTGAATATATATTTGTATTGGAATGGAATACTTTATTTGGCCAAGGATAATTAGAAAGAGAAGGAATTTGTGTCCAGTATAAAAGCACTCAGTGTACTTGCCAGCAATGGAGAGAATAATAATATAATACCAATAAAATGGAGAAATGAAGAAGATAATGAAAAGGATAAATAATATTCCATGGTTTAATATGCATGCACATTAGACAGAAATTGCGAGAATCAGGTGTTCAGCAGAGTGATGGCATGAGGGAAAAAACTGTCTCGTCTTTAGTTGTCTTGGTATATAGTGCCCTATAGCACCATCCCAAGGTGAAATAGTTTATGTCCAGGATGTGAGACATCTGGAGATATTATCTCAGTCCTCCTTCTGACTGAAATTATTTTTTCTGCAGTGTTGACCATCTGTTGATGTCTGTACCTGTCCTGTTTGGTTGCTATACTAAACCAGAGAGTTATAGAAGTACAAATAATAGACTCAATCATTCCTCTGTAAAGCTATATCAGCAGCCTTCTGGGATAGTCTGAACTTTCTGAGTTGATGCAGAAGAACATTATTTGTTGTGCCTCTTTAATGATGGTTCTAATGTTAAGCATTCATTGCAAGTCTTGGAAAATTATAGAACTCAAAAACTGAAGGACTCTACTGCTGATACTGTTCTATCGAATATAGTAAGAGGCAGTAAAATAGAAGGGCTCTTCTTAAAATCCGCTCTTCATTTCTACAATTTAAAGCATGTTCAGCTCCAGACTGATTCAGCTGCACCACAGCCAAATAAAACTCCTTTTGCATTAATTTAGACAGCTTAAATTAGCCATGCAGCAAGCTAGCTCTAAACAAGAAATTTGTTTATCTTTTTCTTTCCTATCGTTTCTTCCAAAATAAAATACTTAGGGCAGTGATGGCTAACCTTTTTGCCATCGCGTGCCAGGAGAGGGGGGGCGGGGGAGGGTCTCGCGCGCACGTGCCCACACGCATGTGTGCGCAACCCCCCCCCCCGCTCCTGGCACATGATGGCCTGGTAGGCCCGTTTTTCTTTCTTACCTGGTTCCAGATCCTCTCTGTGTATCTGGGAACGGCAAAAACAGCCTTTCCCACTCCCTTGGAGGCCCTACGGAGGCTGAAAAAGCCCATTTCCCAACTCCCGGTGGGACAGGAAGTGACATTTTTTGCTGTCCCCAGCCTCCAGAACCTCTCTAGGAGTCTCTAGGAGCCTCTCTAGGAGTCTCTGGAGGCTGGGGACAGGAAAAAAGTCACTTCCTGTCCCACCGGGAGTGGGGAAATGGGCCCTTTGAGGCTCCATAGGGCCTCCAAGGAAGTGGGAAAGGCTGTTTTCGCCGTTCCCAGATACACAGAGAGGATCTGGAGCCAGGTAAGGAAAAAAAACGGGCCTTCCCCACTCCCCCCAGGCCCTCCAGAGGCAGGAAACAGCCTGTTTCCCTACTTCTGGTGGGCCCAGAAGGCCCGAAAATCAGCTGGCCGGCGTGCGCATGCGCCCCAGAGCTGAGCTGGCGTGCCCACTAATATGGCTCCGCGTGCCACCTGTGGCACGCGTGCCATAGGTTCACCATCACGGACATAGGGTATATACAGTAGCTTATTTTGTTATTTTCCATTAGCTAACAATTAAAAAGTGTGCTGACTGTATGGTAATCTATTTTATATAGGACTCCTTTTTCTGTGATCACAAACACTGCAACAAATATGCCTATATATTTTAATTGCTGTAGACTACAAAGTCCATGCATGGTTTAGGAAAATAGTGCCATTTCATTAGAAATTGGGTTAATTTTGCAACTGTAATTGACAAAAGGAAAGGTAAAGAAAAATTGAGAATTCTTAGAAAATGTTTATGTTTCACAGTAATTTCAAACCTTTTTTGAATTTCTCTACTACACGTGAATAATTTAGAACTACTGTACTTTTCCTTATATTTTCTTTTAGACATTTCCTTAGCTCTCTCTGGCATCTTTACTTGATTTACCTTTTTCCTTGGGGTGTTTCATTTTATTTATTTTATATTACCTAGGATCAGTAATGATAGACAATTCAGCTTTCTGAGAAACTAAGCTAAAGTTAGGAAATGGGGAAAAATTCACCTTTTTAAAAATTAGATCATGAAACTTTTATTTCCAACAAAATTCAACAGCACTTCTGGTTTCCAAAGAAAACTTAGTGGAGGTCTCGTGTAATTGCAGAATATAGAAACATATTTATTGGGGGGTGGGGTTTTTACAAATCTGGAAGAAGAAATATTTTAAAGTGTACAAAAATGGTGAATATTGTAATTTAATAGAAAATTTAATTTGAAGATTATATGTGGAATATAAAATTAATGCTATCAAGAATTTTTTATTTTTTTATTTATTTTTTTGCTATAATAGATGTTTTGATGATAGTGTAAAGAACATATGTTGGCTTTGATAGTTTTGTTTATGTAATGTAATAAAACCAGAAGGGATTCAAACTGTTTATCTGTATCGTGATGTCCATATAGTTCCATAGAGCACTGCAAATTACAAAATATGTGTTGCCTTGATGGAAATGAGACAAAATACTCAATCATCGATATAGCTTCCCTAGAGGAACAGCTATCTGGCAAAGTTTTTCTCCCAGCCAGAGCATCTTAAAGTTCTGGTCTCACCTGTGATCTGTGACCTTCATATAATTGATATAATATGTAAACCAATATCAGAGTTCAGAAATTGAGTAACTGGGATATAGATTTTGCAGCTGAAATACTAAAAATGAGAAATTCATCACTTTTCAGGATGATTGACTGGCTGTCCTGGCCATTAGCTCAGCATGTGGAGACCTGGGTGATAGCACTACTGAAAGGACTGGCTGCAGTTCAGAAGTTTACTATCCTTATTGATGTTACTTTGCTTAAGATTGAATTGGTAAGTATTATTACTCAATGATTATTAGAATTTTAGTTAATGTTTTAATAAAATTGTAAATGGGTTGCTTTTTTATAGAAATTCTTCACTTTAATTTGTGTATTTTAAATATATGATACAGAATTATAATACTGCTGTACATTTCTTATTTTTAATAATTCTTCCTTTTCCTGAAAGGTATTTAATCGCCTTTGGTTTCCTCTGGTGAGACCTGGTGCTTTGGCTGTCCTTTCTCATATGCTGCTCAGTTTTCAGCATTCTCCAGAGGCTTTTCACTTGGTGAGTTCTATCTTTTTTTTTTTTGCTTTAGAACTCACTGAAAAAGAAAATATCTATAAGCATGCCATCTTACTATTATATCAATAAAACCAAAACCACATTCTTACAACCCGGAAAAAAATGAATCAAAACAAGTAACAGTAGTTTAAAGAATTTGCTATTTATCTATATAAACATGTAAAATCTAGTAAGGAGAGAGATACTTTACAGAATGTTGTTGCTGATGTCTGTCTGGTTCTTAATACTTTCTTTCTAAGAGTGTTGTATCTTACAGTGGGTTGTATCAGATTATGTTACTCCAGTGGCCAAAACGTCTTTGATCCTACAGATTTTTTTTGCATTCTTTCATGAAGCCCCCTCCAATACTCCTATCTTGATAACCTTATGGCATAGGAATGGCTCATGCAGAGTGAAAGTGAAATCATCAAAATTGATTCCTAGTTTGCTTCCTTGAAGCTTCAACTGAATTTAAACAGTCTGTCATCAATGAACTTGGATGCAATTTATTTTATTTGTTACATTGCTACAGATGTCTGTTATAAAGAACAGCATGGGTTATAATTTAGCAACAATGCAAATTAAACTAAAAATTATAGGAACAAACAATCAAAGATGTACTCTGCTAATTCTAAAATGATTGAATATTCTTTTTAGCACTTTTGTAAGGTTTTTCCTTATTTGCTAGCAGAGGTGGAAAATTATGGAGCTATAAAATTAATTTCAGGAAGAGCTCACAAAAATAGAATGTTTTATACCTTTGCAGACTTGCCATACATTTTAAAATGTTACTGTTTCAATCACAGCATGTAGAGTAATAATGTACTAGTATTGGCTATCCTGATTTCTATCTCAATAGAATGTGAAATTATATTTCTTAACTTGAAGTTGCTCATTTAAAAATATAGATAAAACTGAGATGTTCAGGTAAATAGAAATATCATAGTTAATTATTATGTTCTGACTTCATAATATAGTAATTTTTTTAAAAATGTGTTACGTTCAACAAGCAAGCCAATTATTAATCTATTTATTTATCTTAAAATTAGATTGTTCCACATGTGGTTAAATTGGTGATATCGGTCAAAAGTAATGGTTTGCCTACTAGCACAGCATTCTTGCAACAGCTGAGTGAATTAATGCACTGTATGATGTACCATTACTCTGGATTCCCAGAACTTTATGAACCCATTCTAGAAGCAATAAAGGTATGCAAACACAAATATTTCAGTACTGAAGGATGTAAACATCATTTTTATTTTTATACATAAAAATTGTATCAGATTTCAGGAAAAAGTAATGAAAAACATTGAAATCAGCAGAGTAATACTGTCATTAATGTAAAGCTTTTAAATAAAATATTGAGTTTTATCTATAAAAGAAAATGGTAATGTATATTTTTACTTCAACATGGGAAGATTTTCATAGAGGTATTTCTTGCCAGTTAATTATATTTTTAAAAAGTCATTTTAGCTAATTCTTTGATATCAGAGATTGCTGTTTAAACTAGCCCAAAGGTTGCCAGATTAGAAAAAAGTTTTTCACATTTTTGTTAGCAAGGGAATAGTGTTTTAGAAGATAATGTGTGTTTAGATGTATGTAATAAACTTCCACAAGATGTCAGACAATGTCTGTAAAGGTGGATTGGTGACCACTTAGCTGTGATCCTTGAATTGAACTGCAAGAAATAAAAATAGATCGTAGTGAACAAGATGGTTATATGTTGTTGTCAGTTTACAAATAGGCACTTTTCTTAGCAGAGAAGTTGTTCAAGATTTGGAAGAGTGGAACATAGGCTGCTTGGCTACTCTTTTAGTAGATATAAATGCCATGGAAACGCTTGCATAATACTCCCTGTTCAACTTGTGTCTCTGATGTCATTATAGGAGCTTTCCAAACCCAATGAAGAAAAAATTAAGATGATACTGAATCAGAGTGCCTGGACATCTCAGTCCAGTTCCTTGCAATCTTGTCTGTCTAGATTTTCTGGAAAATCTGAAACTGGAAAGACTGGTCTGATTAATTTAGGAAATACTTGCTACATGAACAGTGTGATTCAAGCACTATTCATGGCTACAGAGTAAGTTTAAGCCTATTTGTTTTAAGGTTTGCAACTTTTTATGTATGCAATGTTTTCTTTTTTTTAAAAAAATACATGGTATTTTTAAATTTTAAGATCTAAACAGTCTCTACTCTACTGGCATTTCAAAGGGCCCTGAAGACATAGCTGTTGGTGATGACAACTGGCACTTCCTTTTCCTTGTTACCATCTAGGCTTGTTTTCTTCGCCAACTTTGTTTTTTTTTTTGTTTGTTTGTTTTGTGTTCCTTGTTTTGTTCCTTGTGTTTAAATCTTTTGAACAATTTGTAAATGCCAAGAATCGCTGGGAGTTGAATCGCATATAAATTTCAGTTGTTATTGTTTCTACTACTAGTTCTGTGATGGCTTGAATATGGTAATAAGAATCTGAGTAAACAGCAGAACGTGTTTCCTTGCCTCAGTTCACATCATGATTAAAGAAAATGTAAATCGCAATCAATAAATTTTTATTTGGTCATTGACCAGCAAATAAAACAAGAAAATTACAATTATTTAGGATATAAATATCAGGAATATATAGGTGGACAGCGGGGAGATAGGCAGCAGTGCCGAAGGAGATGGTTGTGCATGTGCAACCTAACTCTGCGCATGAGCAAATCAAGTTTTGCATGCTCACTCTTTGCTTGCATGGCCCGGTTCCCAACAGATTGCAGACTAGCACCTGGGAGTTGAGGACTTCTGAGTTAATGAATTGCCAAACATATTTCTATAGTAGAAGGAAACTTAAAGGCATTCCTTCTGCATTATTTATAATTGGAGAAACTTACTTGAAGGTTGCTCCCCCCCCCATTTCAAACCAAAGCAAAGTCATTTCCCAAAGTGATTAAATTGTTCTTCAAAAGTATGGCTTAGCATTAAGATTTAGTTCAAGTTTGAGCAATCTCATATTGCTAATATGATTTGGAGCATAGTTAAATTATTTTAAATTAGCATAGTAAACACTCTTGAAACATCGGAGTGTCTTTGTATAAGTTGTATCTGAAAACATGATCTCATTTTTTGCAGTTTCAGAAGACATGTGTTATCATTAAATCTAAATGGGTGCAATTCACTAATGAGAAAATTGCAACATCTTTTTGCATTTCTTGCTCATACACAGGTCTGTATTATTTTCTGAAAATTAAAATAATATTGCAAAAAGGGGTTTTTGGCCTTATTTATGTGTAGAATTAATTATGGAATATTTGAATTTTTTATAAATCAGTAGAAAATGCAGACCATTTTGTTTCATCTCTGAAATTTTGAAAGAAGAATTGGATGCTTCTGGAAAAAGTGCAGACTGGTTGAAACTGGGCACTATACTGATACCGTACTCGTAAAATTGTAAGATACTCTCATAAAACAGTAATTTTAAATTAGATATAATCAAATGTTTTATTCAAACATAATCCCAAAGGTTAAAGTAATACATTAAGAGGTTAGGATTAATGTCCAAAATTACTTTGGAAAAGGACATGAAACAATTCTTGTTGCACCTGAATACATAACATTTCATTAGTTGTCTTTAATAATAACTTTTATTTTTCTTGTATTTCAAATATACTTTTTAATTCTAAATTAATATTCAAGATTGAATTTGAACATGAAATTGGGAAGTAGATACTTAAATATTAGGATTTATTCTGCAGTCAGAACAGTTCATTTCCACTGTATAACGGTATGTGAGAAAGACTTTGAGAAGTGGGACAAAGAGATCATGTCTAAGGAACAATCAGATAAGAGGGTACATCCTGCAGCTGCATAAACCTCTCTAACTTCTCAGGCTTTAAATGAAATATGGTTGGAGATTTGTACATTTGCAAGATTCTGTTAATGTAACCTTACAATAAATTAGAAGTAGCTTGTGTGGTCTGTTTCCTATCTGATGTACCTGGGAAGGCGGACATCTACTCTACTTGCCTCCTATTCACTTGATTTCTGTTTTTATAAATTATGAAGTGCTTTGTAGAATAAAGTCAGTGTTTGAAATCTGTTTTGTCTTTGTTTGTTTTATCTAGAGGGATGCCTATGCTCCTCGCCTTTTCTTTGAGGCGTCTAGGCCTCCGTGGTTTACTTCTAGATCTCAGCAGGACTGCTCTGAATATCTTAGGTTCCTGCTAGACAGGTAATGATATTCTGAATTCATCATCCAAGATATTATTTTTAAATACATTTTATATGCAAAATATGTTGTAGGCAATACATTTCTTGTAATGGGTAAGAAGTATTTACCATAAACTTCTTCCACAGAGAGCTATAAAACTTGAAGCAGTCTTCCCAATCTTCAGGTACAAAAAATATAGTATCTTTGTAAAAACAACTATTATTTAAAAATAAAATAATTGAATTTTATATGGTCTGAAATAATATGCGTTGCTTTTGACGTGACATCTCAATCACAATCTCTTTCAATACAACCTTTGTTTTCAGGTACTGTTTGCTAAAAACCATTTGAATCTCTGGAGTGGAATGTTTCTCTGTCTATAAAATTCATATGATGCATCAGACAGCTCAAACTTTACCCCAGTTAGAGCTGAAGTAAAGTAAAGTAACTGTTAGAATTAAAGCAATGGAGCAGAGTATATTTGTAGTTGGGCTGACGGCATTCAAACTATAGTACTTTATTCCACACTAGTCTTGCGTAGTAAATAATTGGTTGTGTGTATAAGCATATTGAAACATAGTAACGTATCAAATAGGTAAACTGGTGGAGAACAATATAACTTGAATAGAATTATTTTTTTTCCTAAGGCTACACGAAGAAGAGAGAACCTTGAAAATTCTGTCTTCATCAAAGCTTCCTGAGGATATGAACGAAGAGTCCCTGGTCCAAGAAGTAGCCAACAAATCTCAACTATTTATCAAACAGTCGTGTTCAATGAAAGAGGAGAGAACCTTGATAGAAAAAATGTTTCGAGGGAAACTACAAACAAGCATATGCTGTTTAAATTGCAAAAGTACTTCTCATAAAGAAGAAGCCTTCACAGATCTTTCACTTGCTTTTTGTCCTCCAGTATTCTTTAAAAATGTTGGTCCACCAACTGTAGAACATTCATCTGATGAGAAAGATGAGTCCATGGAACAAGTCAGTGCTAGGGCATTGAGCCCCGTGACAGAGATGCCATCCGGTGATTCCTGTGAAATGGTCACAAATGATGGGACTTTGAAAGATGCCCCCACTGACTCAAATTCTGAAACTGTTACTGATCCTTTTATCTGTAAGACTGAAGTTGGGGATAACTTGAAGAAACACGTCAATGAAGTTACTCCTTCAGTTACTGATTTGTTAAATTATTTTTTGGCACCTGAAGTTCTTAAAGGGGATAACAAATACTTTTGTGAAAAATGTGCCTCCTTACAAAATGCAGAAAAAATTATGCAAATTGTAGAGGAGCCAGAATACCTCATCCTTACTCTTTTGAGATTTTCATATGATCCCAAGTGTCATATTAGGCGTAAAATCCTAGACAACGTGTCTCTTCCGCTTGTTCTAGAATTACCTGTTAATAGAACTGTCTCATCCTTAAGTACATTGTCAGGCATTTGGTCTATGAGTGTTGAGTTTTCTGACACGGGGGAGAATTTGGCTAAAAAACTAAAGCCTTCTGGTGCTGAAGAAGTCGGTTGCCCTCAACTAATACCTTATGTATTAAGTTCTGTAGTTGTTCACTCTGGCATATCTTCTGAAAGTGGGCATTATTATTCTTATGCAAGAAATGTTGCTAATTCAGGGACTTCGCTAGGATCTTTTGATCAGTCCCAATCTCTGGCTTTAGCTTATCCTCAGAGCAATTTAACTGCAGCTACTGAAAAGGATCTGGATGAAAATGAAGTCTCCAAGGAATGGTTTCTATTTAATGACAGCAGAGTGACATTCACCTCATTTCAGTCAGTCCAAAAAATTACAAGCAGATTCCCCAAAGATACTGCTTATGTGCTGTTTTACAAAAAACAAACCAGTGCTGGGACTATCAGTGCGAAATCAGCCAGTGGACTCTGGATCAACGGAGATCCCCCTCTGCAGAAAGAACTTATGGATGCAATTACAAAAGACAATAAGCTGTATTTGCAGGTAAATTGCAGATATTAAGGAAGGAAGGAAATCAGTTCTGTAATTACTGTAAATGTGGACTGTATAATATAAGGTTGGGAATACAAATCTAGGCAGATTATTCTGATTAACCAGCATTATTAAGATAATGTTACCGATTGCTAAATTTTAGTATTCCCAGATTTCTGGCAAAGGAAAACCTTAAATATTTTCTGAACTGAAATAACAGTTCTTTGGAACCACAGTCACAGTGTGTTAAATTTTTTATAAAGAATTTTATTAGTAGTATATTTATTTTTCACCCATCTCACAGATTGAGATGAATCTGAGTGGGATTTTATGATCTGCATTTGTTGAATATATAAATATGATTATATAATTAAAGGCTTTACATGAAAAGTCATTTAAAAACTCAGGGTACTGTGAATCCACAATTTAGAATTCAGTTTGACAAAAAGCTGTCCCATTACTAAAGTGTTCGTATTTTTCAATATGCCAAATCTAAATCTCTTTCTAACTCAGCAGTATACTTCAATTATTTTAAAACGAGCAGGAGTCAAGATGGGGAATACTAGTTCTTGTCAGCTCTTGAACTTCCATTATTTAATGAATATTCTTGAAATCAGGTTAACATTTATGTTTTATATAGCTGACCATTTCACATATGCAATTCTGGGTGACTCATTCTAGCTTTGAATAATTCTAACTTGAAAAAAAATTAAAAATTGCAATATTTGTATGGGATTTGAGCACAAGGCAAAAACCTAGTAATGTGATTTTATGTGTAGAGTTACTTGGTCATAATGATGAAATGATAAATAATCCATGATTTAGATATTTATGTGGATAAGCGGGAAAGTAGGAAACACAGTTAATTTGTAAAAGCAGTCAAGTAATGGATCAAGCAAGTTTTTCAATTGGGTGTAATTTTGTCTGTACATACCAACTTACTCTCAAAAATGGCTTAGTCATTATCATCCTAAGGTCCTGCGCAGAGCATATTGGGCAGCGAGTGGTTTCCAGTGGTTTTGATCATTCGCAGCATCTTTAGCATCATCCCAAGAGACATTAATAATCTTAAGAATTTAAGTGTTTGATACCAAGTTTTCCAAGGCTGGCCTCACTTCCTCTTTTCTTCAAGAAGTATCAAAAATGACTCAGTCCCAAGTCAAAGAAAGCAAGTTTATGCTGGTACAAAATTAGCTATCTTAGTGTTAGGATAAGAAATAACATACATATTTATTTATTAAATTTATATGCCCCCTATCTCACTATCCAAAACAATTGAAGAATGCAAAGCCTAATTTATTTAAATTGTCCAGTAATTTTGGAAATCTTCCTGACTGACTACAATAACTTACTGTAAAGCTATGGTTCCAGTGGAAGTGAAGAATTAACTTGAGGATAGAGCACATTTTATCCAGAAAACCCAGATTAGATAGGTCTCAAATTAAATTCCCATCAGAAACTCTAGGAAAGTGCTCAGTGAATCTATGTGAATCAGGTTAGACCACAATTGTTAATTTAAAAGTTCAACTGTGTGATTTAACTTTTTGATTTAAAATTCAGTGCAGTTCAGTTGTATTTATACCAGTTCAAGATTTCATTTGGAAGAAAAGATTTGTCTTTACTTTATCATGAGAAAGTCTTGAATGTCTGAAGCAGTTTCACTTCACTTTTTGGTTTAATGGAATCCCTGATTGTATCAAGGATATGGTTTGCCTGTAATATCTTGGGTTAGCTAGACATGGCAGCAGAAGGATGTTAGTACAGTTACAGTGCCATAAGATAGGCAGTCCATAAGAAAATAGTAAAAGTGTCACCTGTGCCACTAGTCTATACCCTTATATACTACACCCTTACTTTTAGAAGAATAAAGAAGCTTAAACCTTTTCTAGCTGTGCAGAGTTTAAAAGTAAAGCAACCTTACTATTTTACTTCTCATGTGAGGTCTGACAAGATGGGCATTATCCAGTTCCCCTCAATTAAACAATCTTGTCAGATGGGACTTAGGAAATGCACCTCTGTTCTGTAAAACAGAATATCTGTTCTGTAAAATAGCCTTGTCCCCCAATATTGAAATGCCCCTAATCCTGTAATACATGGAAAACGTGATAATTCCTCTGGTAATTGGAACAGGAAGTTACCGTAAATGTGGTAATTGTTGATATTTTAATTTGTTGTTTGCCATCCAGGGTCATAAGTCAAATGGGTGGCTCTATATAGCTAGTTAATTAATAAGCTTGAATCTATATTTACATTGCTGAAAGCTGAGTTGAACTTCCAGTTGTGTTTGCAGTATCAGTACATTCCATTAGTGCAAGAGAGAGATTAAGGCTTGTGACTGGCCATATTAAAGAATGTGACAGCTGAGAAAGTGAAAGAAAGCCTAGGTAAAGTTAGCCTTGCCAAGAGCTAATTTGGTAGATATTATAATGAACAAATAAATTACTGGCCAGTAATTTGTGTCAGTGCCAGAAATCATAATATTCAGTGCTGAAGTTAGTACTCTATATATTATTTATAAGAATCACAACTATCCAAATCTCTGAAGTGCTTTGGATTCACTTTACTTGATTAACATACCTGCTTCAGTGGCTTGATTCAGTCAACGTTCTGCTGAATCTGTTGACCCATTCAAAATGTTACACAGTTTTACGTCAATAGATGCAATATTCAGTGGGAATAAAAAGGATAGGAATGCTGGTAATTTGAGTCCTTGATCTATTATACATTTTATTAATCCATGGTTTTAACAACTGAAAACATATCCAGAAAGCTTGCCAAAGGATTTATATAGGATTCTTGCAAAACTGGTATTTGATGTGCTTAATTGTTTACTTAATTTAGTCAACAATTTTGCCTATACCCTAAATCAATCTGTCAGGGTCCAAAACTAGAAGTGTCTTCATATAGGACTTGGTGGTTTTTTTCATCAGTAGGCAGACTAATTAGAACTAGACTAACTATTTTTTCCAGAATGTTCTGGAGAAATACTAGAATTATGATGAATCTAGTGTCTGCTTATTAAAAGATTTTAAAGAAATTTGAAATGTTGCAGGATCCAATCTGAGCCAGTCACCAGGACCAAAGGTATATTTTCCTTCATCTACAAAATTTGAAATGTTCTGGAATAGTTCCTTAAGTTTAAAACGAAAGTTTCTAAAACTAGTAAAAAAAAAAGGATACTTCTGGTTTATTTTGTAGAGAATTTGTTTTACGTTTTATAGGATCATAATTGAAGAGGTATTGGATAAAACTATTTGATATAGCTATGTCATATGTAGAATTCTGTTTCCCATTTCCCCCCCTGGAATTTACATCATAATCACGTTTCTTAAAAATCTGTGTGTGTGTGACCACCATTTGTTTTTTTTTTCTTTTAGGAACAAGAGCTTAGTGCTCGAACCCAGGCCCTAGAAGCATCTGCAGCTTCGTGTTCTTTTCGGCCAAATGGATTTGATGACAATGATCCCCCAGGGAGTTGTGGTCCAACCGGTGGAGGTGGTGGGGGAGGTTTTAGTACTGTTGGCAGGCTTGTATTTTAAGGAAGATTGCATTGGTTTCTAAACAGCTTTGATTCCTGCACAGGACTGTTATGTTACTGAACTGTATTAAATAATGTCCCAAGCTTTTTTCAAGATGTGATTTTTGTTCTAAAAAGAACTTTTGTTTTTTGTTTTTATTTGAAATAAATAAGTGCATCATGGAGAAATCTACCTCTTAAATTCACTTGTTTTTTGGAAAGATATTCTTGGTCAAAAAAGGAATTAAACTTTTTAAAAAACAATATAGATCAGAGAATAAAAGCACTTAAACATTTAATTCCAAGTCCAGTGATAAAATAATATTTGAAAAAAAGACATGTTTGTGTGACACCAACAATGCTTGTGTTTTTGTTTTTATTTTATTTCTTAAATATGTAAATTGTCAAAGGCATTAGAAATGATAACTATTAAATGGAAATCTAATCTTTTAAACAATGTAACCCAAAATAACAAAAGCTCTAATTCAATATATTTGTATTACAAGTACAAGTATGTAAAGATCAATTTCATGTGCGTGCTAAGTCACTTTTCTAAATGGGTATGGTCTTGTAGAGAGAATTTTTGGGGGGAGAAAGAAAAAAACATTTGTAGTATTTCTTATTGCTTTGAGGATTTTAAAATTATTTCAGGGAGTACATCTTGCTTTGAAGGAAGAGTTTCTATGTGCCTTTCCATACTGTAACAAAGTACAAAAAATTTTGAAGCTGAAGAAAAGTGTAGAACATGAGTTGTTAATTTTTTGTTTAATATGAAGTTCATGAATTTTTGAAAAGTGTTAGCTTCTCCAAAAGTAAAGTCTGATGGTTCCAAAAATATAGTAGTTGCTCATGTGTTTTTAGTAATAATACTGGTTAAAACCTTTTGCATTGAAAATTAACATTGTATTTAAAAATTGGAAGTGAAGCTTTACTTATATTGCTGAGATTAAACCTGTTAGGGTCATATTTGCTAAGTTTGTGGTAGTTGGCAAGAAACTTTTAATTTTTTCCCCCTCACATGCAGTCTTATCTAGATTTTTTTCCTCATATATCCTTTTGCATTTCAAGATTATTCGGTGAATATGCAGGTTTTGGAGATTGAGAAAAAATACTCAAAATGAAACATAAGGTGAGGGCACTTTTTGAAGTTAGAACACATTTACACCATTGGAATATGCTATAGCCACACAATAAGAATTGAGTACTGGGACCTTAGTGGCATCAGGAGTTGAAAGTCAAAGGAGTTTTGTGAGCCCAGTACAAGATTAACGTACACATCTTACTATAATATGTGATTTTTAACTGTTATTTTGAAGGGCACAAGGAGTTGTAACACTAACTGGATTTGTATTACACCAAAGATGCATTAAATTAAAAACAAATTACACTCATTATCCAAGAAGTCAGCTGTTGCCTATTTGCCTGTGCTAGTATTGTTCAAATATTTTTAGTAAATTATGGAAGATAAAAATAACAACTCACAGTTGTTTTTAAAACTTTACATTAGTAAAAAGAAAAAAAATCAGTATGTGGTCCTGTCCTAACACTTAGGAACTTTGGATTTTCCCTTATAGGTTTGTTTGATTCTGTCCACATTGCCCTTAATTGTGTTGTGTTGAAATATAGGCAAAAAAAGTAATCCATAATAACCTGCAACACGAGAGCCAAAGAACTAGATCACGGGTATCAAACTTGCTGTGTCACATTGCTGTCATGTGACATTTCACAATGTTTTTCCCACTCGTAGAGCTGGGGTGGGAGTGGCCTCTGTGTGACGCATCCAGCCCACAGGCTGCCAATTTGACACTCCTGAATAAGGTAGTCCAGTATATTGTTTTTCACATTGCTAATCAAATGGATTGCTTGCCAACAGACTTGAAGGCAACTGCCATTTTCTGCTATTATTTTCCAGAGTCAAAATATCCACTGACAATTGAATTAATGTTCTAGGGTAGTGTCTTATGTAAATAGCATTTTATTTCCTGAAAATAGAAAAAAAAAGTTTTAAAAAGGTAGCATCTTGAATAGTTTCCTGTAGTCACAATTCTACATACAAAACCACTATCTTCTTAAACATGGGGTTTGTAAGGGTAAGGCTAAGCCCAAGAATATCATAGAACAATTCAGCCAAAGTTCAATTCTTTATTTACTTACACACAATAGACAAAATCTTGCCAGGCTAAACTTTACTACTCTCACCTAAAGGATATATCCTGGAGATTCTGTTGTTACTCTTCCTTGTCTCCTCTCCAGCTCTGGGCTGGGTTACTTCTTATCTTGTCCCTTTTTCTAGAACGGGGGTGTCAAACTCGCGGCCCGTGGGCCAGTTGCATCACGCACTGGCCATGCCCATCCCCAGTTTAGCAAAGGGGGAAAAATTGCGATACAACATGTTGCCATGAGTGTGACACCCCTGTTCTAGGCTATGCTCCCTCTTTCTGGGGAAACTGCTGCTTCGCTATAATCCATCACACCAGCTTCCCTCTCTGGGCACCATTTCTCAAAGGGAGCAACAGAAAACTAACTGCACGTACCAGGAAAAGATCAGAATTCGCCATAGTTTCTAATTAAAATATTGCCGAGCCATTAAAATTAATAATTTTCCTTTAGGTTGCTATTTTGCTATGACTTTGAATGATTGCAGAGATATGTTTTTGAGACAATTATCTTTGAAATTGCTCTTATTTTAAATTTATTGAATAAACACTTTAAAAGATATTTGATTTGCACTGCACAACTGTAGTATATTTTCTATAACAATAATTGGCCCGATAAATTGGTAAATATTCATTTTCATATAGTCCAAGCTAGGCAAAGCCTATAAAGTTAGCATAATTTGTGAACATTGATACAGATTTCAGCACACATCAGCTATAATTCATGTATATTAATATTCAAACTTCGTTACTTATATCAAAACTTCCATACAATTAATGAAAAGATTGAATCCTATAATCAAAGAGACGGGTTTCTTTTATAATCATTTGGTCATTCCGTACCACCTCAATTTTCTGAAAATATTTACTATTCTGCCTGCTGTATGTTGAATTTCATTTCTCTTGGAAATCAATAATTCTCCCAACTCTGGGTGTGTGAATGTGGACTGTAGTCCATTCAGACATAATTTGAAATAAGCTCATGGAACGTACCCCAGGTATGTATATGGATAAATCTGTGAAACTTATGCTAAAACAGTACAGGGCTGAACTTTTGCTAAACTATCATTCATTGAGTTCAAACAACATGCTAAGCTCAAACCAAATAAACTATATTATATTTGAAAATGAAGTGTGAATTCAGTGATTGTACTGGCCATTGTTCAGTAAGAGCCATGCCTCATAACATCCAAATTACACAGGATATTTATATAAAGTAAAAAATAGCAATAGCAGACTTATATACTGCTTTACAGCCCTCTCTAAGCGGTTTACAGAGTCAGCATATTGCCCCCAACAATTTGGGTCCTCATTTATTTATTTATTAGTTCAATTTATATGCCACCTTTCTCCGGAGACTCAGGGCGGCTAATTTTACCCAACTTGGAAGGATGGAAGGCTGAGTCAACCTTGAGCCTGGTGAGATTTGAACTGCCAAACTGCAGGCAGGCAGCAGAAGTAGCCTGCAGTACTGCACTCTAACCACTGTGCCACCATGGGTCATAAAAATGTTTATAGAGCAATGCTGGCATATACTGCTTCAAATGCTGAAAAATATAATTATCAGAATCTGAAGCACTGCAGAAAGAAAAAAGTTACTCCACTACTTTTCACAGAAACTCTGTACATGGGAATATATAGCTTTCTTTGTCACATATGTTCCCCAGTATGAGATGCATGTGGCAGGTCTGCTGAGGCACTGACCAAATGAGGGCATGACTCCCAAATATTTGAATACCAGCCACACTTCACAAATCCTATTTTTACAATGGCAATAAATTTTTGAATCGGCACTATTATTCCCATTCTTTGCTTCATGCTTTGCATATGTCCAGTTTAATTACTATTTTCTTATTTCTGCTTTCTTTTAGTCCTTTTGTTTGTATTAAAATTAATACAAATAATTGTTCAAGCTAAACAATTTCCCCATGGGGAATCCCTTTTTTCTTCTGCGTTAAACACAAAATAATTCTCAATTTTATCTTCAAGTAATAGTTCCATGGCTATAATCGACAACTCAATAAATTATCAGACTAGTTAAAAGCAGGGAAAGTACTCTAATATCTAAACGAGCCAGAGAGAAGAGACTAAACGTACTTCAAATTAGGAGCAAAAATGCTATGGGCCACTGAAGAAAAAAAATCCCATCTTTCTTCTCTTTCTATTAGGCTAGTAAAAATATTTATAAATTATTTAAGAATTTTTTTAAGAGAATGAATCTGGGCCAACAAGATAATCTGAGTTTTACAAGTATGTTCTTGAAAGCTACATACAGTTGATACAAAACATACTTGTCTCTGACAAATGCATTCATTCAACAGTTCATTCTAAGACCAAGAGTGGAACGTATGACCTAATTTTATTCCGGGTTTTTGTCTGAATTCTGAAGAATTTGAAAACTTGCAAGCTTTTTTATTAGTATTGGTTTTAAATATATACTATATCCAAATTTAGATTTTTTTTCTGGTGGACGAATATTGATGCTACATTGATTCTTTTTATTTATCATACTTTTCGGAGTATAAAACACACTCCCCCCCCAAAAAAAGTGGGTGGAAATGTCTGTGCGTCTTATACACCGAATGTTGCTGAAGCCCCGCCCACTCACCGGCTCCCACCTGCTGGCCATTTCAGCCTCCATGCATTGCATTTTCGGCCTCCGCATGCTCCATTTTAGACCTGTTCCAGGCTGCGGGAATTGCCACAGCACATTGTCACCGATCGCCACCTCTGCACGTTGTATTTTTGGCCTCCACATATTGCATTTTCAGCCTCCGCATGCCCCATTTTTGGCCTCAGTGCATCGTATATTCGGCCAGTTCTAGGTGGCAGTGATCAGCGGCGGCAATCCCCGCCACCTGGAACCAGCCAAAAATGCATCATCTAGTGCAGTGATGGCTAATCTTTTCTGGACCAAGTGCCCAAAGGGCGGCTGAACCCCCCCAAATGCAATGCTTGTGTGGTCCCCGCGCATACACACATACCCTGCCCTCTGCACATGGACATGACTCTGTCCCCCCATGCATGCACGGCAGAGACCCGAAGACCAGCTGGCCAGCAGGAGGCATACACGCATGCGCAGCGGAGTTGAATTGGGGCACGGCTCATGTGCCATCAGAGAGGGCGCTGCGTACCACCTCTGGCACACATGTCATAGGTTCACCATCACGGGACTAGACATTCCCAGTTCCTGCAACCATTCTTCATATGTTTTACCCTGTAGTCCCGTAATCATTTTTGTTTATTTCTCTGATTAAGGTGCAGAATTTTTGTTTATTGTTTTATTTATAGGTTTTATGGTTGTATGTCACCCAGAGTTACTTAATATGGGAAGCCATATAAATCAAATAAATAAATGTAAAGCAATTCCAGGAAGACACTTCTTGTCCTTCCCCTTATACCTGCGTTGCATTGTTCTCAAAGTTATTCTCATATTCTTGTCTTTCTCCTTTCTACAATGATACCTGGGAGTTAATAAAATGTTGGCTCTTAAATTAATTATCTTGAAGTGAGACTATAGCCATTACTTATTGGCTAATCGCCACTGACAATATCATGGGATTAGAATTAATCATGTATTTAGGCCAAATCCTGTCACTGATTGCTGATGATATTTCAATTTTAAATATTCCAGAATCATTGTTTTTCATGTGAAATAAAATATTTAGAATATTACCACTTTCATTTGATTTCTCTTCATATTAAGATAACTAACTACGTTGATGTCTATAGAAATTCTCAATCATCCAGATCATGGTTGTCCCAAAAGAGCTTTTTCAAAAGGCAACTGGACTTCCTTGGTTTTTTCTAACTCAGTTAGAATTGAAGGAGCTTCTTGGATGAGAAGCAAAATGTTTTCAAAGAAAAAAACCAAGAATCTCCAATTGCCTTTTGTAAAAAGCACTTTTGGGACAACCATGATCTGGATGATTGAGCATCTCCATAGACATGATCGTAAAGGGTTATTTTAATATGAATAGAAGTCAAATGTAAAAGATTTAGAATATGACCACTAAAAGTTTCCAAATATCTGTTGAAACACTTCAACAGATATATGTTTGAACCACTTGTTCAATTTCTGTAGTTCAATACTGAACAAAATAATGAGCACAATATGTACACAGCCAGTGTTTCCAGCTTGAACCTATAGGTGGTGCTGTATTTCAGTTTTTCAAAGAGTAGTGCTATGCACTTTATGACATTTACTTTGCAATTTGCACAATTGAAAGCTGGTCCCTCTTAAACCAAAGCATATCATGAGAATTAAGCAGTCAAAACAGCAAAGGAATTGCTGAATGTCTCTTCAATTGTTTTGCTAACATGCTCAGATCTTTTCACCATTTTCTCCATTGCCACAGAACACGTTAATTTTGTCTTTAATAGAATTATGCATATTCTCACTCTTCTACCATTCTAGTCCCAGAGATCTTCCTCTACCACCATTCTTCCTTCTTCTCCATGCCAAAAATACTAGGCACAGCTTTTGGAGCCATTTCTGCACTTAATAGGCTTCCAGCAGTGCTGGATGCATGTTTGATAAAGCAGGCAATAAAGGCTTATGGGGGATAATATAATATAGCCTTTGTTGTCATTGAACATAATATATACAACGAAACTGGTTTAGCCTCCCTGGTGCAATCCACAACAGAAAATACAAAACAACGTAAATAGTATAGAGAATAATCCCTATATAAGTAGAATAATCCCTATACAGTACAAGTAATTGGGGGAAAAAGACTAGTCATATGTTTCCGTATGTGCGTGGAGTGATTGTGATTGTGTTTAAGAGTCTAACAGCCCATGGGTAGAAGCTTTTTTTAACCTGCTTGGTTGGCTGGCTATGCTTTGATGTCTTCTGCCCAATGGTAGAAGCAAAAAGGGACACTAGCCAGGGTGTGAATCATCCCTAAGTATCTTCCTTACTCTACTGAAACAGCGAGACCTGGTGATGTCATTTAGTGATGTTAGAGGGCAACCAATGGTTTCTTGTGCCAAATTGATCACTCTCTGTAGTGCCTTCCTGTCCGCAGCTGTTAGACCAGCATACCATACTGTTATACAATATGTGAGGACACTTTCTATCGTAGACCATTGTTCCACTTGATTTTTCTGCAGGACTCTAAGGAAATAAAGTCTCTGTTGAGCCTTACTAACCACCAGGATGTGTTGTTTTTCCAGATGAGATCTTGACTAATGAGCACTCCCAAGAATTTAAAAGAGGAAATCCTCTCCACATGGCCCCCTTTGATATACAGTGGGGCAGGTTCCTCTCTGTGCTTCTGGAAATGCAGCACCATCTCCTTTGTCTTGCTAGTATTTAGATGTCAGTTGCTTTTTGAACACCATATGGATACCTTCTGGACTTCTTCCCTTTGTCCCCTCCAGTTATTAGCCCCAACACCATTGTGTCATCTGCAAACTTTATTATGGTGTCATATGCAGTCATATATATACAATGAGTACAGGAAGCGGTTGAGCACGCAGCCCGGAGGGGAGCCTGTGCTGAGTTTCAGGGTGGAAGATATCAGAGGCCCAACCCTTACTGTTTGTGGACAGTCCATTAGGAAGTTTTTGACCCAGTCACAAATGAGAGGAGGGAAATTCAGGTCAGTCAGCTTTTCAACAAGAATGCCTGGTAAGATGGTATTAAAGGCCAGGCTATCTATATATATATATAAAAGGATGTATGTATGTATGTTTGTTTAAGCATAACTCTGGAACACCTCGAGCAATTCAAACCAAACTGACTTGCCCTCTGGAGACAAACACTGTGTGTGTGTCTGTGTGTCCCAGCATAACTCTGGAACGCTTCGAGAAATTTCAACCAAACTTGGTACACAGGTGATTTATCCTCTGGAGACAAACACTGTGGGGGTAAGACACCCTAACACCCTTGGTGTATGTGTGTGTGTGTGTGTGTTCCAGCATAACAATGGAACACCTTGAGCAATTTCAACCAAACTTGATACACAAATGACTTTACTCTCTGGAAAAAAATACTATAGACACCCCTAATACCTCTTGGGGTGTATATGTGTGTGTGTTCCCTCTGGAAAAAAATACTGCAGGGGTAATACACACCTAACACCCCTTGGGGTGTTTGTGTGTGTGTGTGTTCTGGCATGTAGGTGGCATACAGAGCCCAGCTCAGCTCCACCATGCATGCTCGCGTGCTTCCTGCTGGCCAGCTGATATTTGGGTCTCTGCTGCACATGTGTGGGGGGTGGGAGAGCACAGGGGAGCTGCGCAAGTCCCCCACGGCCCATTTTGGCTGCAGGAAGGCATACTAGGCCAAAAATGGGGCACGGGGGGGCGGGGCGGCCCTCCAGCAGCCCATTTTGGCTCACAGGAGGCTTCAGGGAGGTCTACTAGACCCAAAACAGGCCCCGGGGGGGGGGTCTTGCATACATGGGCGAGAGGCGGGGGGGGGATTAAGTTGAAAAAATACCCAGGCAGCACCAGGTCATCAGCTAGTAGGCTAGTTTGCAGAGTGAGGGACCTCCGACTGCAGCGCCGATTGCTGGCCAAGACGAAGATAACCCTGAGAATGGTGATAGACAGAGCCCGCGCTGCTGAACTATCAAACCAATCTACTGCTGAGATCCAGAGGACAAACAGTCCAACCCTAGCGCAAAAGCCTAATACAATTCATCATGAGGAGATAGACTCTGATGATGGGACGGACGAAGAGGATGACATCCACCGCCTCAAAACCACGAAAGCAAAGAGCTGGACCAGTGACAAAGCAATAACTCAAGCTGTATGTATGGGAGTGGCGGGAATCACCCGCAAACAACCTGCAAGTTTAGAAATGTTGCTTGCCGACAAAGAGAAGAAAGGTCACTTAGCCAGAGTTTGTTGGGCTAGTCAACCAACATCAATTCCCTCAGCGGGGGCCTCTTACATCAAGAAACCTCCAGTCAAACTAGCATGGAGGAGAGAAGACTGTTTCACCCAGTGGTGGGATTCAACTAGCTCGCACCACTTTGGCTGAGCCGGTTGTTAAATTGCTGGCTGGTCCCTCCCTCCCCACCCTTCCCAGAAGTCCCCCACGGCCTGTTTTGGCTACCAGGAGGCTCCAGGGAGGCCTACTAGGCTCAAAATGGGGTGTGAGGGGGGCGGTGCCCTTCCCCGCAGCTCATTTTTGCTCCCAGGGGCTGCAGGAGGTCAAGTGCTGCCTGTCACACCCCATGACCTCACCCACCATGGCCACGCCCACCCAGCCGGTCATAAAGGCAGAGAACCAGTTGTTAAATTATTTGAATCCCACCACTGGTTTCACCATAAGGAAAAACACCTGCCCAGCTGAAACTATTATCGGGCAAGCCAACCTGGGACACAAGAAAATTTTCCTCACAATTAAGTTGGAAGGGAATCCTTGCAAATGGAGATAGACACAGGGTCAGCAATGTTCCTGGCCTCCTGGAGCACCCTAAAAAGTTTGCTGCCTTATAGGCAGCTGACATCATTAATTTATAATTTATCCCAATGGTCTAATTCAATACTGTATCATGGATAAATCAAGGATTACCTGTACTAATTTTACAGTAAGCCTAAATAGCCTTTACAGCCGGCCTGGGGTTGGTAGTAGGGACTGTACATTTTATGTTGTCCACAGTTTTCTGCCAACATACAGATGCATTGGTATTACTTTAATTTAGGTGTGTGGAAAAGTCAGTAGTGAGAATTCAGCCAGGACTGGGAAGACCAACTTTCAAAATCTCTCCTCTATAATAAAATTATTCATGATTTAGTTTAACTCTAAATTGGCATTTTGTGCAAAGGTAATCACAATAACATTTGCTTGATTTACTATATTATATGATCCTAGCCACTGTAATTTTGAAATCATGGCTCAATTGGCACACCCAACCAATTGAGATTTATTTAATAACAATGTTTAAATAAATCATGTAGTGCAATATGTGAGCCAAATTCCCCCAAAAAAGTATAGAAGTATGCATAAATTGAATTGTCAATATATATATTCATGCAAAATGGCCATATGATTAATTATAAAGTTTACATTGCAGGAAATGACATTTAACGATGGCAGTCTTTAGTAACTTTAGTAACTAATGCCATCTACGTATAGTTTCTATCAGCCCCAAGCAGTAAATGATTAATGGCATCTGAATAGGATAGCTGGTTTATATTAATTGTATTTTTATTGTAAGACATCTTATATTTTAAGGGGAACCTAATAAGTGGAGGTTTTTTGGCTTTTTGTTCTAAACCACCTGCTTTCAATAAAGCATTTCAGGCTGGACAAATGTGCTTTCCAGACTTTGCACCAATAACTTGTGGTCAGATGATAGTTAGATTATGATGCTCAGGCTTTAAAGTACAGCCGCAGAAGTGACAGAAATGGGATCTAAGGCAGCTCCAATTTAAGATGAGCTTTTATGTACTTCCCAAGAACAATGCAAACAGGCTTTGATTTGAGATCCAAGCTGCAATTCTATACAGCCTTTCCTGAAGTAAATCCCAAGAAACTCAGTGGGATTTTTTTTTTCTGGGTTGGATTTTATTGCTAGTATCATAGATTTATTAAAGTAAGTTCCTTAGATACCAGCAATGTAAATTAAATCTGAAAGACCAGACTATTGTTAAAACAATTGAGGAAATAGGTATTTGGTTTCCATCTGATGCTTTTAATATTTCACGTGTTTAGTTTCTTTGAATAGGATTATTATTTTTTTGTCAGTAAAAGCTAGCAGAATGTTTTTGCATCAATTTCAATTGGACATACATTTTGCTAATATGCACAATGTCACATTAGATTATATGTATAAGCCTACATAATACAAAAGCAGGAGTTTTATTTCCATCATTATTTAATCCCTTAATACATTGAATACAGAGATAAAATGGAACTTGGTGAAGCCCTTAAATATATAGAACTAGGTATTTACACCTACATAGTCAAACGTTTTATAAAAAGGATTTTCCAGGGATGTAGAGAAAGATTGCATGTGCATATATAACGTGCAAGAGTAACTAAGGCTTTCAATCAATTTATTGTAGTTGCAATTGTTATTGTATATGGCAACAGACAATATATCTACAAAAGATTATAATCCAGTGCATACATACCTGTGACTAAATTCCAGAGAACATACTGGGATTGAGTTGTGTAAATGAGGATTGTGCTATCAACTGTATCTAGTACTCTTAAAGGAAAAGGAAAAGAGCAAAAAATTGGGAAATAAATCAAATTTCAGGAAGACGTTTAAGAGAAACAGTCAATTTTTTAGTTTTAAAAAAAATCTTTAACCTGTAAAGTATTATGTTAATTTTCTTGTTTTCTTTTTTGCCATTGAGAAACTTTAGACCAGGAATGTTTTAAGCAACTTTTTTTTTTTCATGATTTGATCATCAGTTGTTTTCAATTTTGAAATCCATACATCCTTCTACCAGGAATGATGGTATTCTAGACTATATCAGAGTTTTTGATAGTGGCACCAGAAATGAAACTCTTTTTCCAAATGGAATTATACTCTTTCTGTGTTGGGTTTTTTTTTGTGTGTGTGTGGGTGTGTGGACTCCTGGCCAGGACAAGTCCCTGCAGTTTTCTTGGCAAGAGTGTCTGGCCCAAGATGGAACTAGAATTCTCCTGGTTTCTAGTCTGATGGTTTAACTGCCACACCAAACTGGGACCTCCCAGACTCATGGCTCCTACTGAAGAGCAGATGGCAGCCTTTGCTAAAAAGGCCTTTGCTCAAATTTATATTGCGCACCAGTTAGGTTCTTTCCTGCATAGGGAGGCTCTCTACTCACTCACTCATATCCTATTTGGACTATTGCAATTCCTCAACATGGGGCTATCCTTAGAAAGTATTCAGAAGCTTCAGCTGATACAGAATGTGGCCATGCAGGCAATCTTATGCATCCAAGGTATGGCTCATGTAACACCTTTGTTGTGTGAGCTGCATTGGATGCCAGTTTGCTTCAGGTCCAATTCAAGATGTCAATTGTGACCTTCAGGTTATGATCTTTCATGGTATGGAGCTAGGCTACCTACAGAACCGTCTTTGTCCCATTACATCTGCTCATCCCACCCAGTCAGGTAGAGAAAATATGTTGGGGACCCCATCAGTTAAAGAACTCAGACTGGTGGCCGTCTTTTTCATAATGCTTCCTTTTTCTGGCAATATATTAGATAACAAAGAGCATCTTTTTGATAGCATGTTCTCTAGCATTATCATTTTATCTTATGTGGCTTTAAAAGGAGAATATTGTGAACCCAAGACCTGATGGCCTAGAGGTGGAGCTCTTGCCTCACAATCAGGAGGTTGTGAGTTCGATCCTAGGTAGAGGCAGATATAGGGTCTCCTGCTTGGGCAGGGAGTTGGACTTGATGACTTGCAAGGTCCCTTCCAACTCTGTTAATCTGTTAAATAATAGAGTTCCATTTATGGAAAAGACCCATATTTATACATACGGTTATAATTAGCTGAGAATCTAAATAGGAATTAAATTGCTGAACCCATCACTGAAATGTCCTACATAATCTGAAGAAATTACTTTGAATATTTAAAGGATTGGTCATAAGAACTATGTTTATTTGTTCTGGAGTGAAGAAGTTCTGAGTAAAAAAAAAAAAACCACTGAACATATATGGATCATCTCTCATGGAAATCTGTTTGCAATTGTTCTTGATTTATTCATTATCCACCTAGATTTAGATTGCTGACTTCCAAAAATAAAGCAGCTATTAGTTTCACTAGAAGACCTCTACTCTCTTAGCCTTCCAGAAGGAAATGAATAGCAATAGCAATAGCACTTAGACTTATATGCCGTTTTACAGTGCTTTACGGCCCTCTCTAAGCAGTTTACAGAGTCAGCATATTGCCCCCAACAATTTGGGTCCTCATTTTACCCACCTCGGAAGGATGGAAGGCTGAGTCAACCTTGAGCCTGGTGGGATTTGAACTGCCAAATTGCAGCAGCTGGCAGTCATCAGAAGTAGCCTGCAGTACTGCACTCTAACCACTGCGCCACCAAGGCTCCATCTTTTTCCCTAGCATTGGACAAGGATAGGCTCCTGGAATATGGACATGGTATGGTGACAACATGGTGTTGTGGGGAAAAAATATGCTTTCTTTTTTGATGTTATTTTATATTTATGTAGCCAAATAAGTCCTTCAATTTGTTTAAATAAATAAAAAATACTTAAATAATCCCCCCTCTGTTAAGAAGTAGTTGTGACCTACTACACAATTACTGGCAGTAGTACCAATAATTGTACTCCTCAATTACCCCCAGGAGTACCATCAACTGATCTATAACTATGAATACAGATGAATGGTCTGCAACTGAAATTGCAATCCTAACGTGTTTTTAGTAAACAGAACTCTATAAGATCATGACAACTATCATAACTTTCTTCATATATACATTGCCCTATTGGCTCAATTTAAAAAATCTGATCACTGGAAAAACGTCAAACTGATCAAATAAGCCTTACATCAGTTATAAATATAAGAAAGTATTGCAAATGGGAGCATTTAATACATAAATTAAACTTTAGGTTTTTATGATGAATATAATGTAATATGAATTCATGAATTAGGCTTGGTAGAATGGACCTAGCTTACCTTGTGAATGTAAAGAAACAATCTTTCTTAAGTTGGGAAAAGCCATACTTAGAGATGATATACACAGAAATAAATATGAATTGTTTTCTGTACTTTATGCATCCCAGATGGCAACAATTATAAATTCATTCATATGTCATGGATTACTGAATGGGCTTATAGAGAAAATGCTTATGTTAGACAGCTATATAAGTAAGGAGGAACAATAATGTAATGCATTAAGGGATTTTTTATTGGCATTTAAGCTTTGAATTTATATTAAGTAAGCCAGTGTGAAGTATCTGGTTTGTCATAAACATTCTAGTGCTTGGCAGACTAAATAAAAGAAAAGGTAAAGAACCTTCCTTTAACTCTTCTGAATATTTACTGAATTGGGAAGAAATGCAGTGGAAGTATTCTTACCTGTCACATCAGTGTTGTTCTGCTATGATTTTCATCATTAGTTGATTTCCAAATATGTTGAATTCCAAATAAAAATAACAAATATGCAGAATCAAGAATATCAGCATTGTGTATATGTGTGTGTGTATGTATGTGTGTGTATGTATACAATTCATAAACATGTAGTACTTTTCATATGAACAGGGGTGAAATGCTACTGGTTCGCACCAGTTTGGGCGAACTGGTAGTAAAAAAAAGCTACCAGTTCAGGCGAACCAGTATTTCTGATGATCAGCTGTGCCACGAGGTTTATATTCACTAGAAAACAGGAAATCCTGCTTTCTAGTGAAGCTAAATTGCGCAGCATAGCTGTTCCCCCCCTTGCTGTTCTATTTACCTTCCCAAGCCTCCTTTTCTGTGTGAAGCGTGCATTTGGTGTGCATTGTGCATCTGTGCACAGTGTGCTTTTGGTGTGCACTGTGCATGCGTGCATGCAACATGCTTTTGATGTGCAGTGCACATGTGCACATGCAGCACGTTTTGCACACATGTGCACATGCAGCACATGTTTTGCATGGGCAGCAAAGCAGAGGCAATCCACGGAGGATTTCACCACTGCATATGAATATGATTATTTGAGGAACCGTCTCACCCCAATGGGACTGCCCAGTCCCACACATGCTGGCAGAGGAGGAATGCTCCGGGTCCCATCAGTCTGATTATTCTGGCTGGTGGGGTCCAGGAGGAAGGCGTTTTCTGCTGATGTTCCTATCCTCTGGAACATCTTGCCTTCCGATGTGAGGTTTGCCTATCTTCCAATGTGAGGAGACCCTATCTTTTAGTAAGGGCCTAAAGACCTGTTTCTGCCAGTTGGCCTGGGGCCCCAGCAGTGGTGGGTTTCTACCAATTCGCCCTAGTTCGGGTGAACTGGTAATGATGGTGGTGAGAGGCTCCGCCCACCTACCCGGATGTCATCACGGACGTTCTGTGCATGCACAGGTTCTGAGCATGCACAGAAGTGCCACGCGCGAGCAAAGCAAGTGCATGCACGCTCACAGTTCCGAACTGGTAGCAAAGGTAAGTGGAACCCACTACTGGGCCCCAGTGGGGGAGCAGCACAGTACAGTGGAGGTGGTTGATCATGAAACAACTGCTCTCCCTGTGGTTCTTAGATTTTAATGTTTGGTTTTAATTTATTTATATTTCAATGTAGATATATTTTTATGATTGTAAGGTGCCCAGAGTTACCTTATGGTATGATAGGTGGCCAATATATTTTATAAATAAATAAATATCAAGCGTATACACACTGGATCTGGGGCACGAGATGTAATGGTATTTTCTTTCTGCATAACATTATCAGTTATGGAAAGTAATCTTGGTTTATTTGTTGGAAGGAAAATCCATTTGGTTCAGTTCCAAGCTAGAAGAAAGATGTTGGAAACATCATGGAAGCTGATTAGAAAGAAAATGTATTGATGAACAGAACCACACCACACAAAGTCAGCGTGCAGTTCTGGGTCAGCTGAACAATTAGCTAGATGAGTGACAGGATTTTTATACAGGTCCTGAAATGCTCCTGCGGGGTGGAGGGTTGTGCAATGTCTGACATGTTCTTAGAAAATTGTGCAATGTAGTGAACTCTGTGTCTTCTGCTAAATGGTAGTGGGTTAATCTTATCGTGTCCTAAATGATCCTGTCCTGTTCTTAGAATTTGGGTGGAGAATGTAAATTTTTAACCCCATTGCTGCAGGTAAAGGTCTTTTGTTTCTAAATAGGCTGGCCCAATCTTTCTTAATGGGCACAAATATTTGCTTGGGGGGGGTATTAAGAAGGGCTGAGTCTGATTTCTGTCTTTAAGAGCATGTTTCTCCATTTCTCCTTTAGGGAAATATAATATTCTGCCTTTTTAATATTCCCCCAAATATTTCAGTCTTCTAAGGGGGAGGCTTCCCACAATATAAAATGGAAAGAGGTGGTATGAGAAGGGATGCTTTTTCTTTTTATTTATTTATTTAGTTAGTTAGTTTGTCAAACATGTACGAGATAACAGGTATAAGTATAAACATGGACAAGAGCACATGAAATGAGTACAAATGGGGACAGTAGGACAGGGATGGTAGGCATGCTGGTGCGCTTATGCACGCCCCCTTACAGGCCTCTTAGGAATGGTGTGAGATCCACAGTAGTCAGTTTAAGGTTGAAGCTATGGGGCAGTGGTGAAATCTAAAATTTGTTACTACCATTTCTGTGGGTGTGGCTCAGTGGGGGGGTAATGTGACTGGGTGGGCGTGGCCATTTTTTTTTATTTTTAAAACCATTTTTTACATGTAAAACCATGTAAAAAATGTTTTCAAAAGGCTTTGACGATCCCAGCTGAGTTGCCTGATAGTCAGAGAGTTTTTTAAAAAACTCTCTGCCGATCAGGCAACTCAGCTGGGATTGTCAGAGCTTGGATTGTCAGAGCTTGGCTCGTCAGAGCCATTTAAAAGAAAAAAAGCCTCTGATGATCGCCCAGCTCAGCTGGGCATGGGGGGGCGGGGGCAGGGATTTTTGCTACCGGTTCTCCGAACTGCCCGCCGCCATCGCTACCTACTCACCCGAGCCAGTCGAAACCGGGAGCATTTCACTCCTGCTATGGGGGTTTGAGGAAGTAACAACAGAGTCCGATAGAGCATTCCAGGCATTGACCACTCTATTGCTGAAGTTGTATTTTCTGCAGTCGAGTTTGGAGCAGTTTACATTTCGTTTGTATCTATTGTTTGCCTGTGTATTATTGCGGTTGAAGCTGAAGAAGTTGTTGACAGGTAGGACGTTGTAGCAGACAATTTTGTATACTGTGCTTAGGTCAGATCGTAGGTGTCGTAGTTCAAGGTTGTCCAAGCCCAAAATTTCAAGCTTGGTGGCATAAGGTATTCTATTGTGAGCAGATGAGTGGAGTACTCTTCTCGTGAAATACCTCTGGACTTGCTCAATTGTATTAATGTCCAATATACAGTGTGGATTCCAGGCAGATGAGCTATATTCAAGGATTGGTCTGGCAAAGGTTTTGTATGTCCTAGTTAGCAGTACAGTACAGTGTTACCAGAGAAGAAGCTTCACAAAATTAGGTAACAACTCTTAGTGCCTTTTTGGCAATGCTGTTACAATGAGCTCTGGGGCTTAGATCGTTTGAGATGAGTACTCCTAGGTCCTTGACAGAGTGTGGGTCGTCTATGAGGTTGTATCCGCCCAGCTTATATTTGGTGTTCTGGTTTTTGTTGCTAATTGGTAAGACAGAGCATTTATTAGTTGAGATTTTGAGTTGCCAATTGTTCGACCATTCTGACACACAGTCAAGGTCACTTTGAAGGGCAGCAGTGTTGTTGGTGGTGTTAAATAGTTTTATGTCATCAGTGAAGAGGACACAGTTGCTTATAATATGATCGCAAAGGTCATTTATGTAAAGCAGAAAGAGTGGGTCCTAATACGCTGCCTTGGGGGACACCGCTGTTAACTGGTGCAGGGTTTGATAAAGCGCTCCCTATTTTGACTACTTGTTGCCTATCCACTTGTGCAGGGATCCAGAAATTCCGTAAGAGCTTAGTTTTAACAGTAGTTTGTTGTGTACCACTGAATCAAAAGCTTTGCAGAAGTCTATGTAAATTGCATCTATTGCTTTATCGTGGTCGAGTTGTTGGGTCCAAATGTTTCTGCAGTGTTGTAGACTATAGGACAATTTTTTCCTGAAACCAAATTTGCTTCCACTGTCACTTTCTTTTCCTTAATACCTGAAAAAAATCTCCACAGAAATGGTGACTCAACTACGTTTCACTTTTCCAGGGATATAGACAACTCCAATCATATTTACCATTAAAACAGGTGTCAAGATTTACAGCGTGGTGCTTGTCTCTTTCTCTTCTGAGACAATATGTAAGTACATTTACTGAAGTCCGTTCCACATGAACTTTGAGTAATATAGAAACCTGTTTGAAATTGAATCTTAGACTCAAGCACTTGGAAGGTGCCTTTTAGGCCAGCTGTGGAGGGCAGCCACATGATCCAGGAGACAAACACAGCTGCTTTCCAGAGTTGCAGATTGTGCTATGTTTGTATTTCCTTGTGATTCAAAGCACTCTTTTGGAATCAAATTCAAAGCACTGAGTAGCACTAATGGTTAGTGCTATTAATAAGAAAACTTCCTTAATGGGAACAATTTTTAAATGATAAATGCATACAATGTGTATTAGAAAGGGAGAGGCTGCAATTATTTCCATTTTCTGGTTTAATAGCAGAGGAGATTATTTTTGTTGTTTCCAGAACCCAAAGTAGCTTGAGTCGGGCAGCAACGGAGATATATTTTTTTGCATTCATCAGTGGGGTGAGGAAAAAAGATGCCACTTGAAGACTGTGCTATTGGGTTGTATCAAAGGAGGTTGGTTGTGGCTAGGTTATTTATTTTTAATACTTTTTCTTTTTTATTGTTTCTATGACATTAGGTTTTATTCAACTGTTGTGAACTGCCCAGGATTGTATCTCTTAAGATAGAGAGTTACACCAATCTTCTAAATAAATGAATAAAAATGAATGAAAACATTTATTTATTGAATTTATATTGCCGCCTATTCGTACATGGTGACTCAAGGTGGCTTACAGAATATAGGTTCCTGGTGTTCTTTGCTTTTCTCTGCATTTAGAGAGCTGCAGAAAAAAATGTCTCTTCAAAGTGATTTGTAAGTAATTGAAAAGTGGAAATTCTGGGGTGTCAAAGTCATAAATATTGTAAAGAAGGAAGATACTTCACTTGGCCTTTGATGGGTGGAGATAGGGAGCTTGAATGAACCCAAGGCGAAGTTTAAATATAACTTTGGTTATGTCTGTTATTAGAGTAAAATACAGTCATATATAATATATACAGTAGCATTTACTCTTCAGTCTTATAATGATTATTCCTTTCTCTCATGTTGAAAATCACAAAAAAACTACAATTGTGTAGTTTTTTCTGTAAAGGACCCTGAAATGGAGATGGAAATATTAATGCTATTAACCGTTTCATTCCATGGTTACATAAGAAAGGCGATCATGTTAGCAGAGTTGGTAACATCAAAGCTCCAGTATGTTTTAACTGAGAACATAAGATGATTTCTCATTATCCTGGGAGATTTCATAATAGCTTATTGTTAGAGTGGGAAGGCATTGCGATTAGCATCAAAGGGGCATTTTTATAATTTAGGCTGAGCTTTTCTGTGAAATGAACATTTCTTTTTCTACATAGCAAAGCACATTTTTAAAAGCAAAGATGCAAATCTTGAATTTAGTTTGCAAAATGAGACAAGAAACGGCAAAGGTTGCACATTTATTAACTAGTAGAGGAATCAATAAAGTGGCAAAAATTAGTACTATATTTCACAATTCTTTGCCTTTCTGTTTAAGACAAAAGTGGAAGTTCACTGCTGCTTTCTTTGGTGGACTGCTGACTTTGCACATTTACTCAGAAGATAAAACAGCTGACTCTTCTACTTTAAGGCAGAGGTTTTCAGGGAACTTAGGCATGAGATAAATAATAGTTTTGGCCTTGCAGATGTACAATAGTCTGAACTGGAGCAATAATAGTATTTACCTTCATGCTTCACTTTGGGTGGTCCACAATTCTGTTTGGAAAAGTATAATTTGCCTCTTTGGCATGAGAAAAAAGATCTAATGATGTTACTGGCCACAAAACTGCAGATTGCAGTTCTACTGAAAGAACATCATGAAAATCAGAATTCCCTGGATAACTTTTATAAGAATGCAGAAAGGAGAGTTAGGGGTGGAGACTATGTCAGATATTAGAAGTTTTCCTTATATTTAAGAACAAAAAAAGAGCTATAATGGATCAGACCACAGATCTGTCAGTATACTCTTAGTAGACTGTTTCTGCAATGGCTGCTAACCAGATGCTCCTGGGATATGAGCACAACAATGTTTCCTGCTGGTCATCCAATCTCCCCCCCTCCCCCCGACAGAGATTGTTTTGATGATAGGAAAGTAAATAACTACTATGGTCACCGTACTTTTCAGAGTATAAGATGCACTTCTCCCCCCAAAAAAGTGGGTGGAAATGTCTGTGCGTCTTATACAGCGAATGTTGCTGAAGCCCCACCCACCCACCCCTCTTCGGCCTCTGCCTCCCAACAATTTACCTCCTTGCAGCAAACAGCAAACAGCATGGTCAGCTTCAGCACAGTCTGATTTAGCACGAACAGCTGACTGGCAGCTGGATTGACCTCCCAGAATACCATCTAACAGCTGTTCCAGGCTGCAGGGGTTGCCACCGCCCATCGCCATTGTCACCTATCGCAGCCTCCATGTGCTCTATTTTCAGCCTCTGTGCATCTTGTTTTTGGTGTCCACTTGTTCCATTTTTGGCATCCACATGTCCCATTTATAGCCCATTCCAGGTGGCAGGTATAGGCGGTGGCGATGCCTCTCTAGGAGTCTCTGGAGGCTGGGGACAGCAAAAAATGTCACTTCCTGTCTCACCGAAAGTTGGGAAATGGGCCCTTTCAGGCCTCCGGAGGGCCTCCGAGGGAGTGGGAAAGGCTGTTTTCTCCCTCCACAGATACACAGAGAGGAGCTGGAGCCAGGTAAGAAAGAAAAACGGGCCTTCACCACTCCCCTGGAAGCAGGAAACAGCCTGTTTCCCTACTTTTGGTGGGCCCAGAAGGCCTGAAAATCAGCTTGCCGGCGCATGCATGCACGCCAGAGCTGAGCTGGTGTGCCCACTGATACAGCTACGTGTGCCACAGGTGGCACAGTGCCATAGGTTCGCCATCACGGGACTATACTATAGCCAGAATCCATGTTCTCCACTATCTCCCTGACTTTGCCAGATTCATGTTCATCACATGGATGACACTATCTAACTATCTTATCCTCTACTGTCCTTTCTCCTTTTGCTTTCAATCTTTCCCAACATCAGGATCTTTTCCAATGAATCTTCTCACTTGGTGACCAAAGTAGTTTTGGATTAAAGTTTAATTATTCAAAATACCAATAATCTGTACCAAATTCTTTGCAATTCCCCTGTGAATAAAATAAACTTATGGCATCTGAAATGAAAAGAATATTAATCTGATGTCAATAATCCAAACCCAAAATGAAGAGTTATCTAAAGAGCATAATGAATTTATTTGTTCATTAGTGCATCTAATTCTTATGAATTATTGCTGATGTAACTCATGTAATTTTCCTTTGAATTAAGAATGTTCTCTACCAATATCCAACTACATATAAAATCCCATGTTTTTCTCCAGCCATATATAAGCGTCATTATACTTGCATACAGAAATTTTTATTTACAGAAATTTTTATTTAAAGTCGGGATGCTTTTTTGTTCATCCCAAACCAACCAACCACTGAAATAAATGACATGAACATGTTTTGAATGTTGTGCTTTTTTCTCTGCTGTTTTCCTAGCTCTTACTAAGAACCTTTGTATTCTCAAAAGAAATTATATATAAACCAAGAAATCTTTACAAGTAAATTTATATTGTAGAGAAGAATTTTTTTGTTCCTTTGCATTATGCACAGAAATCAGCTTCCCTTGGTGATTTCCAGATATCATCATGTTGTTTACTGACTTACTTGCTAGGCTGAGGAAAGCAAAACAAAAAGATGAAATTGCTGATGCTGTAGTATAGTCTTTTTACAAGTGTCTGAGGTTCTTTAAAAAGATAATAGATGTGGGACAAAAGAATAGAATAGAATAACAGAATCTAGTCCAGGTGTCAACAACCTGTGGCTCCGGAGCCTCATGCGGCTCTTTGGGCCCTCTGCTGTGGCTTCCTGTTGGGTGATCCCACCACTGGCTGGCCCCGTCCCTCATCCTCCCCTCCCAGTCACTCTTTGCCTGGCCTGAGAATGTAAGGGCGACGGTGGGTGATGGAGAAATGGCTGGAGCAGAGACAGAGAGATACAGGGGGGTGGGGAGAGGGAGAGAGGGAGGGAGAGAGAGATGTCAAAAGGGTTTTGTGGTTCCCGGTGTTTTTTAACAACCGGTTCTCTGCCCTAATGACCGGCTGGGTAGGCATGGCTAGGGAAGGGGTCATGTGACTGGTGGAAATGTATGACATCGAGCTGGCCACGCCCACCCAGGTTTTGAGGCTTCCGGTGTTTTGTTTTCTGTGGGAAATGGGTCCAAATGGCTCTGCGTGTTTAAGGTTGCAGACCCCTGGTCTAGTCCAACCCCCTGCTTAGGCAGGAAATCCTATACCAGGGGTCCTCAAACTACAGCTCATGGGCCGAATACGGTCTGCCAAAACCATTAATCTGGCCCGCAAGGACCATGAGGCTGCTCCACCCACATCGCCCCACCCACCCGCACCCTTCAGTTGAGTGCTGGACTTACCTTTGCGAGACCTGCGGGCTGGAACTGGAAGGTAAAGCCAACATTTTTGGCCAACAGAGTGTGACTGAAGGCGGGGAAGGCCAAAAACGGGCCCATTTGTGGCTTGCAGACTGCTACTGGAGATAAGGGGAGATCAAAAACAGGGCATGTGGATGCCTCAGGAAGCCTCCACATGCCCCATTTTTGACCAGAAGAGTACTTCTGGAGGTAGGGGAGGCCAAAAACAGGCCCATTTTTGCTCTCCCCTGCCTCCAGAAGATAGAGAGAAAGAAAGAGAGATAGACAGAGAGGGAGAGAGGGAAATAAACAGAGAGAGAGACAAAGAGAGAGAGAGACAAAGAGAAAGAGGTAGAGAGACACAGAGAGAGAAAGAGAGGGAGGGAGAGAGAGAGAGAGAGAGAGAGAGAGAGAGAGAGAGAGGGAGGGAGGGAGGGAGGGAAAGAGAGAGAGAGAGAGGGAGGGAAAGAGAGAGAGAGAGAGAGAGAGAGAGAGAGAGAGAGAGAGAGAGAGACTTGTTGATTGTAAGCTCCTTGGAGCTGAGAAGAACTGCTGCAAAACTGAGTTTCCGGATCACTAGACTCCTAAACAACTTAAAAAACGATCTAGTAAAAAGAAAACCAAAAGAGCAACCTGCAAACAAAAGCAAATAGAACACCCCCAGGAGCAAAACAAATTAGAATTTAATCTGTGTGTATTGTTTAATGGACTGTTAAATTGGCCATGCCTACCCAGACACAGGACCACCTAGCCACACCTGCCCGCCCGCCCGCCTGGTCCGGCCCCCCAACAGCCTGAGCGACTGTGAAGTGGCCCCGTTTGAGGACCCCGGCCCTATACCATTTCAGACAAATGGTTATCCAATCTGTTATTAAAAACTTCCAGTGTTGGAACATTTACAACTTCTTGGGGTAAGTTGTTCCACTGATTAATTGTTCTAACTGTCAGGAAAATTCTTTTTAGTTCTAGGTTGCTTGTCTTCTTGATTAGTTTCCACCCATTGCTTCTTGTCCTGCCCTCAGGTGCTTTGGAGAATAGCTTGACTCCCTCTTCTTTGTGGAAGCCCCTAAGATATTGGAACACTGTTGTCATGTCACCCCAGTCCTTCTTTTCATTAAACTAGACAAATCCAGTTCCAGCAACTGTTCTTTATATGTTTTAGCATCCAGTCACTAATCATCTCTGTTGCTCTTCTCTGTACTCTTTCTAGAGTCTCAACATCTTTTTTACATCATGGCGACCAAACCTGGATGCAGTGTTCCAAGATAAAAGATGTTTCTGTTTTTTGTAAATAAATACCAAATATAAATCTTTTATTCTTATCAGCCTACTCCAACTTAATGCTTTTCAGGATGTATTTTTATTATGTTTATAATTATTATTTTGATGCATTGTATTATTTCAATGCAGATTTCAATAATATTAAAGTAATATGATTAAAATTATGAACATTCTATTATTTGAAAAGCCTCAAGAATTGAACATGAAAATAGTAAAATCTATATATATAAAAGCGAAAACCACTAATGTCGTTATAACGAAATCTCCAGAACCGTAAAGCCTACAAACTTGAAATTTGCCATGTACGTTCGTCTTGGCTTCTAGGTGCTCATTAAGAAAGGATTTTTAGAAATGACCATCAGAGCATTAGTATTTCCTATATTATGATTAACAGACTCTGATACTAAGGCATTCTACTCCCCCTCCCCACCTGAAAAGAAATCTGTTCCAAATGCAACACAAGCAGAGGAGAGGAGTTTCAGTTTCAGTTTTACTTTCACAGCAGCAAACGGGATAGGCTAGGGGAGGCTTCTCTGGGGCGAGAAGGGGATAGGATAGTGGAGGCTTCTGTGGGGCAAGGCTGAGGGAGATAAAGGGATAGAGAAGGGGAGAGGAGAGGCCGATCGTAACTACTCATTAATTTTCAAGCTTTAACTGTCAGTTTATCAAGCTCCATCACATAGTTTTGTAGCGAAGCACGGGTATCCAGCTAGTTTATATTATATTAGTATTGATTGCACTTTAGGATATCAATATTAAAGTCATAAAACATTTGACCCTTCATCCATAGTTCAATGTATCAACAAAAAATCCTGGGGCAATTCACACCAAAGTGTTGTTATATAATAACAGTTTTGGAAAATGCCCACTTCTTTTTCTGATGGCAGAAAATAGGAGTGAAACTATAGTTTGTTCCCGTGTCTCTGGCCTGGGATTTTGTGCATATGGGAAGACAGACTAATACGGAAGGTGGTATAGAAAATCAGAGAGATAACCTTGAGGGAAATAAGCAAAATTGTTATATAAGCGAATAGTGCTAAAACATTCCCTAAATCCTGCAAAACAAGACAGTGTTTGGAATAGCCATACACAGGCTATTCCCTGACTCTCTGGGATATAAAGATGAGAAGTAAAACCTACTGAGGCTTGCAAGATAGCCTATCTCAATAATGTAAAGTTCTAATCTTATGGAGTTTCCTGATCTGAAGAATTAACATAGATTATATCTATAGTGTTCCTCACCTTTGTTATCTCTACTCTTGACAAAGCCATGTTGGTTCTTAGTATTTGCATCATTGTCTTCAAGAAGCTTACAACTGATTGCTTTAGTACCTGCTCTAATATCTTTCCAAGGACACTGTTAAATTCATCAATATTATTGCTATCCTCTCTCTCCCCCTTTTATTTGTTTTCTTGAAGAAAGGAATCTCATTTGTTATTTGTTGTTCATAGTTGTGCACATTTCATTAGTATTATCTTAGATATTTCTGAGGTAAGCAGAAATCTCCAATATTCTTCAAATCAAGATAATTGGACAATTTATTTCCAATGCTTGTAGAGTATTGACCCTTGACCACTGATCTGGCTTTTTAGATCCTAGATTGCTCCTTACTGATTATTTTCTGATGCTATATTTATATGTTACACTTTCCCATAAATATACACTGGCTGGATTTGCACAACAGTAATCTAAAATGTGCTTGGCTATTTTTGTGGCTCAGTGTGTCATAGCTTGTTTCTGTTAAGAATAGGTTTTCCTGAATGTTGAACTTCTTGCTCTTCCTTAAGGCATTTTAAAAGCCCTATAATTACCAATGATTGCTTCCTTGACATTTTTGAACATTCAGACAATTGGCCAAATTCTTTTCAGGATACTGAATCAAAATATGGATTTCATGAATAAAAAAAAATCAACATTATTTGTTAAATACTTTATAGTTCATTAGACATTTTAAGTATGAGAGACACATGGAAATCTTGGTATACAAAAAAATATCCAGGTTTATTTGACTCTGCAGTAGTTGGGCTATGTGAGAGCCAGTTGTTGTAGTGGCTAAGCAAACTAGTCTTGCCCATATCCAGCTGGGTGACCTTGAGCTAGTCACTTTCTCTTAACTCTAGGAAGGAAGCAAAGAAAACCAATCTAATGGACAAGAAAAAGAACAAAACAAAACGGGGATCATTGAAAAATAATAAACATCAGGACTACAGTAGGCCTGCAACCAAAGCCAGGTTTTCAAAAATTTCCAGAACCCCAGGAGGGAGTGGGTGCAGTTAATGGAGGGTGTTGGCAACACAACATAGAAGGTACATTTCTTGGCTCTCATAAGAGGGGCAATGTTTAATGGAAGGGACCTGGAATGCATCCATTCTGCTAGAACATACTGTGTGGGCAGAAAAGTTGTACGCTGCCCGAAGTCCCTTCCCTGTGAAATGAGTGGCTATACAAATATGATAGTTAAATCAATCAATCAATAACTATCCAGGCCCTATAACGTGTACGGCTTTTGTAGGTAATAATCAGCACTTCAAACTGTACTCGGAAGCCAACTGGCAGTCAATGCAGTTTGCATAGCAGTGGTGGTGCATAGATAAATTGAGAGGCACCTGTTACTGCTTGTACTGCTGCATTTTGAACCAGCTGTAGCTTCCAAGTGGTCTTTAAGGTTTTCAGTGGCAGACGTACATGAAGTGCATGCATTAATCTAATTGCATTCTTTGAATGAGCTATAAAAGCAGACTAATGTTTCTCTAAATGAGAGGAACACATTGTAGTTGAAATGGGGCCCAGCTATTGGAATTGGAAGGCTGAAATTTCTCTCAAGTGAAAGACATAGTCAGATTACTCACATGTGCTCTGTACAGCTGGTTTTCTGTTAGTGGGTGGTAAGAATTGTGTTTTTGTAGTCAGTTTATGATTGGCTGGGTGTTGTGGGATTGTATTGGGCTTAAATATGCTAGTGTTGCATCTATGGACTAAGTTTGATTGGCTCATCTCTTAATCACCTCAGACTTGTTTTATTCTTTGATTTTAAGAATTAAGAATCTTCACTGGTGAGTTTAATTGAAATCATTGGGTGAGTATCCTTTAAGTCTTTTTAAAAAAGTTTAATTATAAATATGAAGATTTATATTTTGGGGAATATATAGCAAAATAATGATTATTGTTGGCTTTAGAAAGTTTTATATGGATTAAAGGCTCAATGGACTTGGTTTAAAACTTTGAAGGTGATTGAAAGGATCCTCTCCTGTGAAAAAGTCCTGTTTCTGTTCTGAACTGTTAGAAAGACTTTGAAGACTATACACTAGAAGACATCAGAAATTTTTGAACTATTTAACTCTTTACTGGCATTGGCTAGTATTATTGCAGAGAAAGAAGCCCCATTGACTAAAACTGAAATTAGTTTACCAGTGGAATTAAAATTTAAAATTTACAGGATGGAGATGGAAATACTGGATTTACAAATGAAATATAATGGCTCAAAAATTGAAAATATTGCATTGACAAGAGGGGTTCGCTGGAATTGCTGTGTTGGAACTACAAAGAAGGCTTGATATAGAAAAAAATTTTGAGAGAAAAGTAGAAGAAAGCATAAGAAGTCAAATGCTAGAACTTGCTTTGTGGATTTTAAACACTGCCTGAAGAGCCAAATCCTCTACAAAAATGCCTGACATTTTTGGGGAAAAAATACAAACTCTTTCTACAGAATTGGGTCCATCAGTTGCCTGGGATGGCCATCTGAATATATTCTGCCCTCCCTCCCTTTCTAAATTGGTCCATATTAAATGGTGAGCTATGATTTCTGTATACTATGTAAGAAAAGGAGTTCCTATGAAATTTGCTTTCCTAGTCATAACTGACTATATGGGGTGGCGCTAATCTCCATTTCAAGGGCCATTGAGCCAGCACTGTCCAAATATGTTTCTGCAGTCATGTGACCAGCATAATATCACTGTTATGCTGTTTTCCTCCCACCAAAGTGGTACCTATTTATCTGCTTGCATTTGCATGCTTTCAAAGTGCTAGGTGAGCAGAAGCTCACCCCATCGTACGACACTTGGGTCTCAAACCAGGGATGTCAGCTTTCCAGCTGACAAGCCAGTATTTTAACCGCTGAGTCATTGCACTGCCTGAATACTAGGTAAGCCTCAATTTAAAATACAGCTTGAAACTTCATGAATTTTAATTTCCCCAAGAGATCACAATGTTGAAATCCTATTGTGGATTAAGATTTAAAGAACAGGGAGAGTTAGTAGTTACCACTCACCTTCTTGAAAAGAGTATATCAATTAGTGTAAAAAATTTCAAAAATTAACAATAGCTATTTTGTGTTGTTTTTAAGGACAGACACCCTAAACAATGTAATAATATAAAAAACAAAAAATTGATAATCAAAATTCATTAAATCAATATAAAACTTATTCCTGATTTGATTTGCATGTTGCATTCTCATGGTTAGTTAAATTATGCACCGCATACTGTGTTCATGTAAGCTTTACATTTTGGTATAGCATGATGTGTTAATCCAGATACTATACCTACTGGTACTTAATTGGAGGGGATTTCAAATAAGTTTCTTCCAAGCTCTTTCTAGAGATAACCCGGAGCTGAAATCTGAAAACTTTTGATTGGAAAACTTGAGCTATGACAAGAATTCTCTGTTCTTATTTGATATTTTTCCCTAATTAAGAATGCACAGAGTTATAGAGGCTGATCTTGTTTAGAATCTGAAATATGTAGCAAAATGCCTACCCAAAATAGCTAGACAAATACAATCATGATTTCAACTACCAATTCACTTTATTTGCATCACTGTGTATAATCCGTGGTTTGAAAACTTTCCAAGAGCCGAGGTGGCGCAGTGGTTAGAGTGCAGTACTGCAGGCTACTTCAGCTGACTGCTAGCTGCAGTTCAGCAGATCGAATCTCACTGGCTCAAGGTTGACTCAGCCTTCCATTCTTCTGAGGTGGGTAAAATGAGGACCCAGATTGTTGGGGGCAATATGCTGACTCTGTAAACCTCTTAGAGAGGGCTGTAAAAGCACTATGAAGCGGTATATAAGTCTAAGTGCTATTGCTATTGCTATTCTAGATCAGTGGTCCCCAACCTTTTTATCGCCGCGGACCAATCAGCCTTTGATAATTTTACCGTGGCCCGCTGAACGCGCGCAGGGGTGGGGGCTTTGGGCCACACGTGCGTACCTGCGCGGGGCTCTCTTCCCTGGAGCCTTTGCGCACGGCCCAGGAGCTTTTGCACACGGCCCAGGAGCTTTTGCGCACGGCCCAGGAGCCTTTGCGCTGCAGCGTTCATGTCCCCCAGCCGCTGCGCGGCCTGGTGCCAGGTACTCCACGGCCCGGCACCGGTCCATGGACCGGGGGTTGGGGACCACTGTTCTAGATGACACAATTTGCCAAGCATCCCATTGTCTGATTTGCTCCACATATTTACTCTTTATTTCTGCAGAACTCTTGCACGGCTGCATTCCAATTATATGGGTACAGCCATGTATGAATATTACACCCTGTTAATGCTTTGCTGCTATGTTTTCAACAAGATATGAAATATTAAAAATACTCCGATTTGAGTATACTCTATACTCAAAATTTCATATGTAGGCATTGTCTTGACCTGTTGTCCTTATTTTGTTTTTCCTGGCCTTGAATTCAAGGACTAAAGAGAAATAGGTTTTTGTGCAATTCTCATCATTTCAATGATCAGGACATGATCAAGGCAAGAATGCTGGGCAGTGAATTGTAATAAATTTTTAAAAGAATCCAAGGTCAGAAGAGATTTTTTTTTAAAAAAGAAACTCTAATGTTACCGGTAGGTAAGACATAGTAATCCAAATTAGAAGACTAAGGTTAAAAAAAAAAAAACAAACAACTCATGATACACTCTAATCAAATATTTTGGTCTAGTGCCATAAATTGCAATGCCATAAATTTTCCCATGAGGAAATCTAAGGGATTTTCCCTTTCATATATTTCCATTATTGCTTCCTCAATCTCTTACCAAACATTTCACTTACCAAACAAATGTAATTGGTTATGGCCTGAGAAATATAGTTTTGAAATATAAGTTCTTATACATATATTAATTCATCATCTCCATTCAACTAAGTTGTCAAACTTTTGCATTTTTAAAAATCTAATTTTTCTTGAAGAATTGAAGTATTACTATTCTGTTTAAAAAAAAACTTTTTTTTTCTCTTTCTGAAAATGTTACTATAACTTCTGCCTCTTTTCCCTCCTGTCTGCTCCCTACCCCATTTTCCTAAATTAAAACTACTCTTTTTATTTTGCTGTCCTGGCCACCTCCGTGCATTTTGCTAAAATTAGATCCTATCAGATTCCAGGCAGCTCTGGAGAATGTTTTCTCAAAACTGCCTGGCTATCGTATCAACCAGACTGAGCTGTAGAATGCCAAATTCTCCTGGACACTTTGATATGGTGGTTTTTAAGAAGTTCTTTCCCTGCTTCATATAAAGCAGGTATTGGATGGCAAATGACCAGGGACTACCAGGACTGTAGAATAGACAGAAATGTAAAAGGTAATAGTGCCAAACCATGTAATCATCAGAATTAAGTATCATTTAGATAGGAATCATGGCATAAATCTCCTAATGGTTGTATAGAAAATATTCCCCTCAGATTCTGGAAATTGTAGGAAGTAGGAATTGTCTGTTTTGTTAGATAATAATCTCTTCTGATGTTCTTTTTTATAAGAAATTATTCTGATCACAGAAGATGACATGGACAAAAATACAGTGTCAATAGATTGCATATATTAGAAAATACACATACATTTCAGTAAAACCAGCCAATTCTGTCCATTTCAGTTTTATAAAGCAAGGGAAATAGCGCTGGAGAGATTCTTTTTATTTTTGAACTTTTAATGACTATAAAGGCATCACGGATTGTGACAACACAGTTTCTGTTACACTTTGGAGTTAGAGAGAGGAGAGATGGCCCAAGAAAGATAGCTGATACTGTAGCAGCATGAATGAGCAAGCTACTATCTGAAAGCAGAAAGCAGGGTTAGGGTATGAAGGTGAGAGGGCCTTTTCCAAAGAGATTTGATACCTTCAGCCTTCCACACGACGTCACCACAGGCTCAGTGCAAGCTCTTCTACAGCGTTTTAGTGCCTTGGCAATATTTGAAGTATTTCTAAAGAAAAATTATAGAATATCAGAATAACAAAGTTGGAAGGGACTGTTGGAAGAAATATCCTTCTGGGTTCTGCTCCAAGTGGGGAAAAAGACACTGGAAACATGGAGACTGCTTGGAAAGATGGTTTAATGGTGGACAGGATCACATGGCTTGAGTTCCTGAACAGAAAAGGGTCGAGACAGAGCAAGTCCCCAGGTTTTATCCTTTCTCTGGCTTTGAACTTCCTGGGGCCCTGAAAGACTATCCTGATTGGTTGTCAGGCTCCCAGGGGGTGGGGGTCTTAGCTAGCCTTGCTGGCTGATGTAATCTTCCCAGGTGCCATGTGGTGAGTTTCTGTTGCTATTGTGTTGCAGATGGGTCCTATTGTCAAAGATTGAGTTTCTGCCTCTGGCCCATTAACAAAGGGGAGGGAGGCAGGAAGGTGGGAGTTGCTTTGTCTTTAAAACATGTTTCTCCATTTCTCAACCAGGGAAACATAATATTCTGCCTTTTTAATATTTCCTAAAATATTTCATTCTTCTAGGAAAGGGATGGGTGCTAACTTCCTACAGGACGTTCTAGTCCAATCCCTGCTCAAGCCAGAAACTCTATACCATTTTAGACAAGTTGTTGTCATATCACCTCTTAAAAAAAAACTTCCAGTGTTGGAGCACCCAACGCTTCTGGAACAAATCATTCCAGAGATTCATTGTTCTTATTGTCAGGAAATTGCTAGGTTGCTCCTTTCCTTAGTTAGTTTCCATGCATTGCTTCTTGTATTGCCTTTTGGTGCTTTGGAAAATAGGTTGACTCCCCTCTTCTTTGTGGCAGCTGCTCAAATATTGGAACACTGCTATCATGTCACCCCCGTCCTTCTTTTCACTAAACTAGAGATATCCAATTCCTGCAACATTTCTTCATATGTTTTAGTCTCCAGCCCCCTAATCATAGTATCAACTTGAGTATCAACATCCTTTTTATATTGTGACCACCAAAATTGGATGCAGTATTCCAAGTGTGGCCTTCTTGTAATCTTGATACTATCTCTCTGTTAATGCAGCCTAATATTGCACTGGATTTTTTGGTGGCCACAGCACACAGTTTAAGTGACTGTCTACTAGGACTCCAAAATTCCTCTTGTAGTTACTGCTATTGAGTCAAGTTTCATCGAATCTATATCTGTACATTTGGTTTTTCTTGCCTAAGTGTAAAACCTTACTTTTCTCTACACTGAATTTCATTTTGTAAGTTAGGACCAAGTGTTCAAGTCTGTCAAGATCCATTTTGATCTTGAACCTATCTTCTGATGTTGGCTATTCCTGCCATCTTGGTGTCATCTGCAAATTTGATGTGTTCCCCTTCTATTTCTTTATCTGAACTGTTTATGAAAATATTGAAGAGTATTGGGCCTAAGATAGAACCTTAGAGTATCCACTGCTTACTTCCCTCCATGTAGAGTTATTTCTATTAAGGAGTACACATTGAGTGTGATTTGTCAGCCAGTTATGAATCCATCTGGTGGTGATGCTCTCTATCCCATATTTTTCTAGCTTGCCAAGAAGTTGGTTGTGGTCTGCTTTGTGAAATGCCTTACTGAAATCCAGGTATACTATGTCCATAGCATTTCACTGGTCCAACTAATTTAATCACTTTGTCAGAGAATGAAATAATATTTGTTTGCCATAATTTGTTTTTGACAAACCCATGTTAGCTTGATATTAGCTTGATAGGTATTAGCATGTTAGCTTGATAGCTATTGATGTCAGGCTGATTGCTCTGTAGTTTTCTAGATATGTTTCCCCCCGTTTTTGAAGATCGTAACCACATTAATTTTTTTCCAGTCCTCTGGTAGTTCTCAGGTGCTCCAGGATCTTTGAAATATATGGCTCAATGGTTCCAAAATCATGTCTACTAGCTCCTTCAGAACTTTGGGATGTGATCCATCATGACCGGGTGATTTGAACTTATCTAGAGTGGACAGGTGTTCTCTTTTCTTGCTGATTTTAATTTATATTCTTAGTCTGTCTTTTATAGTTCGGTTTTTGATAGGCTGGGCTATTTTTTATTTTTGCACGAAGACAGATGCAAATAAGGTATTAAGCACCTCTGCTTTCTCCTTGCTGCCCATCACTTCTTTGCTATTGTCTCCCATTAGTAGTCCGATTGTTTCTTGCAAGAAATGTATTTTTGACATTTCTTGCAAGTTTAGTTCATTCTGAGTCTTAGCTTTCCTGATTTCATCTTTGCAGATTAAATATGTTCCTTAATTAAAAAAACTATCTTGGTCTCTGACTGGAATTCAGTATCTAGACTGAAATCCTTCTGACTTTTAATAAAAGTCTGACTTTTATTAAAAGACTTTTAATAAAGTCTGAGCAGTTGATTTCAGTTTTAAATCATATATGTTGCTTAAGTAATGAGGTCAGAAGAAAAGTAGCTATTATTTTTACATGCAAAGTACATTGTATAATGATATTAAAAATTATGTTTTCTAAACTAATATATTCATGAAAAGCTGGCTAATGATGTTTTACTGGCCAGCAGCTGATTTCTTTTTAAAATAAACCCAATGTGCTTCTGACCTCTAACCACAAATCCTAATGTATAAAAGTATGTTTTGACTTCTGAATCAGCTCTAAAGGCAATTCACTGAAGAAAAATGTTATACTGCAAGATTTTTTTAACATGTCTCCATAGTACCATATGGATCCAGGACACCTGGAAACATTCAGTTATTCCATTGCATGGCTGAACACTTAGATCATATTTACTAAAAAGTTAGCAGAAGTCCTGCGCAACTAGCAGAAATGATACTATGCATTTAGAAATCTACAGTTGTCAAAGAGAAGAAAAAATGAGCTTTTATTATTACTTCAGATTAGATCTCAGGTATTGGCCGACACTTGAAATGAGCAGATCTTCCATCTGTTCAATTTAGGAATATTCTGCTTTGGCCCAGTACAAGAGATTCTGGTTTACGGTATATTTGTAAGTAGTCCATAATGCTTGGTTTAATTCAATAGTATCGTAGTCAGTGCTCAGCTAAATGTATCTGGAAATATATCAAGAAGACATGAAGACAATTGCTGTTTTGCCTTGCCGCTCCTCAGGAAATGGAATTCAGCAGCATACTGCCCTGAGTTTTTTAAATACTTGGAAATAAATTTCGCTGAACGCACAATAAAAATGCATAAGGCTGACCCTTCATCCCGCTGATTTCTATGGACAGTAAAAGCCTTTTCTGCATACTGCTTGTATATGCTACTAGGCAATGTTGAGGGGCACTTAGAAAGGAGCTATGCACAATTCAAATTCCTATTATAAATAATCCCTAGTGATCTCCTGACAGCCAATTTTGTGTAATGGTTAAGACAGTAAACTAGGAATGGTGAGACTGAGTTCTAGTCCCACTTTGGGGCTAAACTGACCGGGTGACCTTGGGCCAGACACTTTCTCTCAGCCCTAAGAAGAAGGCAATGGCAACCATTTCTTAACTAGCTTTGCCAAGAAAACTTCAGGAACTTGTCCAGGCTGTCTGAGAATTGAACATGATTTCATTTCTAAAAAAAAAAAAATTAACTGCAAATCAATTTTTTTCTTTCAAAAAAGTGATTTTCCACCTAAGTATTTAACAGACGGAACCTGCTTTAGGAACTTCCGCCAAAGTGCTATTTTATACAATGAACCCAGCATTGCTTCTAAAAAAATATGTATTTTAAAATTGGTTAACTAGGATGAATGTGCTAAAAAAGAAGTATCTGAAGCATATTGAACATACATTTATATTGTATTATGTTTTTTTTAAAATATGGAATTTGCATAATAGGAATCTGGGTGATCTATGAATATTTCATGAATTGGGCTCACAAGAACAGTTTTTCAAATTCCACCTTGTCCCTCCACCTTCAAAAGCAAAAGCAAGAGGAAGACATGTGGTTGAGAGGCTTGCATCAAATCCTTCTGTTTGTATGCCCCAGGAAGAGAGTAAGTAAGATACAAGCTGGCCTTTTCTTTCTAGCTTTCTGGGCTTGCAGTCTCCATATGTTGAGGGCAAGATAACCTTGCCTTTCTCATCTTCACTCCACTGCACTATGAGATACTTCATTCATCAGTGTTCCTCAACTCTCAAATTTAGGATGTGTGGACTTTACTTGCCAGCTAGTCTTCTGGGAGCCCACACACCTTAGAGTTGCCAAGTTGAGAAACAGTGTTCTTTATTATCCTCCCATACCAACTCTTGGGAGAACCAGCCTAAGAAGCTTTCCCCACCCACATTTAGTCATGGCCCAGATCAGTTTGAAGACATTTTTCTGTATTTAAAATATAATTACCGTATTTTATTATGCCGCATGGGGGGGTTTGGGAGGCCCCCCAGTGTCGCATTTTTGCTCTCCCCAGCCCCCAGGAGCCCTCTGCAGGCCTCCCAAACCCTCTGTGCACCCCGTTTTTGTGAAAAACAGGCCTGTTTTTGGCTTTCCAAACCCCCACATGTTGCGTTTTTGCCCTCGCCTGCCCCCAGGAGCACTCTGCAGGCCTCCCAAACCCTCTGCGCATCCCATTTTTGCAAAAAAACAATCTGTTTTAGGCAAAAACAGGAAGCGCGGGGTGGGGTTTCGGGAGGCCAAAAATGGCTGTATTTGGTGTATAAGACATGCCAACATTTCCACCCTCTTTTAGGGGGGGGGAAGTGTATCTTATACTCCGAAAAGTATGGTAATGCAAACATTTACAACAGCTCTTTATACCAATCATGAAAAGTAGACAAAAAAGTTGCATCTTTCTTTTCCCAAATCTCCACTCTCTTGCTCAGTGCTATCCTGGCTTTTCTGAAAAAGCTTTCCTTGTTTTGTAGGCCTTCAGCAATTCTCCACCATCCTTTTGTTGCTTTGTTGTTGTTACACTGTACAGATCCCAGGATCCTTTTGACGGATTTGTTCAATTTGCCTGCCTGCCTGCCTGCCTGCCTTTTTGAAAGAAAGCGTACACGTGAGAGGGAAAAAAAGAAAAGCAAAAACCTGGCCAACTTTCTCAGAGAATTTCGACTTTGGATGCTGAGTGCAGTACACAAAAAAGTTACGAGGCCAACTTTGGGGAAGAAGGAAAGATTTACAGCAGCCAGAGTAAAGAGTCAGCAATTGATTAGTGCAGGCCGGGTAGGGCTTGCAGGAGAACCGGTCTAGAAGGGGAGGAAACTTACAGTACGGGTGAGATCTATGTCTTAGTCAGATAGATAAGATAGTAAAAACTGAGTAAGGTCACACACTGTGGTAAACCGGTGTGGTGATTTGGATTTGATTTCAATGGTAGACTCTCCTTCTTTGTAAAGGACGATTTAATAGAGTAGCATAATATGTGAATGTAGACACATGAATACATGCATTCAACAAATATGGGGAGTCCTCGACTTACAATAGTATGCTTAGTGACCCTTCAAAGTTACAAGGGCATTGAAAAGTGTGACTTATGACCATTTTTCACTGTTATGACCTTTGCAGCATCCCCATGATCGTGTGATCAAAATTCAGATGCTTGGCAACTGGTTTATATTTATGACCGGTGGCCGTGTCCCAAGGTCATGTTTTGCGAGCTTAGGACAAGCCAAGTCAACGGGGAAGCCAGATTCTCTTACTAACTAACTAACTTACTTACTAACTCAGCAACTGCAGTGATTCACTTAACAACTGTGGCAAGAAAGGTCATAAAATGGGGCAAAACTCACTTAACAAATGTCTCACCTAACAAGGAAATTCCCAGCTCTATTGTGGTCGTAAATTGAGGACTACATGTAATGATTAAATCCAGGCTGGCTTCACAAGATATGCTTACTCACAGTTAACCAAACTCAGTTGTCTGAGTTCGCAGGACGCGCCGTACCACAGACGAAGCGCGCTGGCTCTGTTCCTAGAAAACGCTGGGCTCAACGGCGGTTGGCTGGTTTGTGGTTCAGCGCTCCCCCGCACGCCTTTTGCCCAGGACCACTGCTCCGCCTCCCGGTCCATCCTCCCCCCCCACCCCCCAATTCCGGGCTAAAACTCTCGTCGGGCTGAGGCGCCGCTAAACGACCAGCTCAGCCTTCGAGTCCCGAAGACTCGCGCCTCAACTCAAAGACGGCACCGAAGGGGCGCCCGAGGAAGCCGCTCGGGGCTGCAGAAGAGCCCAAGAAATTAAGCGCGAACGGCTGGGCTCCTCCTCCCTTCCCCGTTGCGCTGGCCGCGGGCGTGAGGGAGTCACTGTGGGCGGACTCCAGCCTTGCCCAGCCAAGGCGAGGCGAGGGAAGCCCTCCGCCTCACGCTTCAGTAGAGCGGGTGGGAGGTTCCTGCTCTGTAGAGGACCGAGGAGGGAGGGCTTTCCCGACGCCGGGCTTCCGTGCAGCTGCTGGGTCGCAGTAGTTGAAAGTTATAGCAAGCGAACACTTGGTTTGCCTGGAGGGAAGAGGGGCGGTCGCTTCAGCTCCTCTGGGCTGTCTGTCTCCGCTCGGAGCACCCGCGTTAATATTCACAGACGAGCCCCACACGCACCGTTCGGCCCTCCCTCCTCCCAGCCTTTTTCTCTCTCTCCCTTTCCCGGTCGTCTCCTCCCTCTCCTGCGCTTCTCCCTCCTCTTTCCCTTCCCCCAGAGGAGCTGCCGGAGGAGGCCGGCAGACAGGCGCGGCGCGGCGCTCCTCTTGTGTTCTCTTGGGCTGTTTGTTCGGCCCGGCCCGGCCGTCGCAGCTGCGGAAGAAACAGACCCCCCTCGCTCTTCGGGGGCGAGACGCAACCATGAGCGGCGGGGAGGTGGTCTGCCAGGGCTGGCTCCGAAAGTCTCCCCCGGAGAAGAAGTTAAAGCGCTATGTAAGTGTCTCCGGTGGCTTGGCGGGTTCTCCTGCTTGCAGGAAGCGCCCTTCTCCGCTTCTGGCCACTCTTGGCGGTGTTTTCTGTCTCATTGCTGGCTTCGTCTGTCCGGGTTCCCTCCGCGCTTGTCCCCTTCTTTTCTCGCCCTTAGTCCCTACGATAGTTATCCGCTGCCCAGGCTCTCAACCCCCGGCTACCTCTGCGTGTAAAATTATGTACACACGAATACTTCGGTTCTTGGGTGACTTTTCAAACAATCTGATAATGTCTGTTTACAGTGGGTTAATTCACCCGAATCTGACAGCTTTGAATTATGCAGTAATAAATATATATATATATATATATATTATTATTTTGGTTAAAAAAAAGACCTCTGCATTGACTTTTCATAATTGCCAAGTGCGCAGTTTTGTTCCTACTGGGGCTTTTGCAAGGCCCTGAACGGACCCAACTTTTCTCTTCTGATTTATAGCCCTTTGCGACGGAGGATTGGGGAAGAGCGGACGAAGTTTTCCGGAACACATAATGTCTTAAAAAGTGGGGGAAAGTCTCCGAAGGACTCGAGACGGAACTCGGCTGTTTGGTCGCTTTAAAAAAAAAAAAAGAGGGAGGGGTGTAGGAGGGGAAGATCCTATGGAAATCTGCAAATATATTTTGCTCTTGGAACTTTCAAAAGTTATTCCGCCCGTGATATCTGTCTAATATGGTTTTCGATCGGTTTTGGAAGACTTGCATTTTAGCTGCCTTCTACCATGGGGAACAAAACATGCAGGAAAGGAGAAAGGGAATCTGTGTATTGATTGCATTGACTGAACTTGCTGCATGTATAACATAGTTTCATTGTGTTACCTGAAGCAGTTACTGTTTACACTGTATTCAACATTGAGTGTAACACATGGATATGCTTTTTCTTTCTCTGAATGAAATGGTTAGCAGACTTTGGAAGTGCATTGAGAAATGCAGTGATCTTTTGGAAAACAGATTCATGTGCACAAATACTTTGGGTCTTTGTGACTTTTAAAATAATCTTACAATGTTTGTTTACAGTGGGTTAATTCACCAAAACTGACATCTTTGAACTATGCAGTAATAGAAAATAATTAAAAAAAGATCTCTACATTGACTTTGCTTTTAACCGTAATACTATTTCCACAAAAATTTGCATTAGGGCCTCTAACCAATTTGTTGCATTTGCACTTACTTAAGTGTCATTCACATTTGAAAATAGTATTTCTGGAAACATTTGATTATTATACAAAGACAAAGAGAAAGTTTGCTCCCCATTTAATATAACTTTTTATTCCAGAAATAGGGACTTGTCCTGTATCTTTTCACAGACTACTAGGCAAAACATTGCATAATATACCGTAGATACACCTAACATTGGGAACATAAATTACTTCAAGACTCTGAACACATTCAACTCAGCAAATCAAATTCTATCAACTAATTTATTGATATGGTTATTCAGAACCTTCAAATAGAATAACTTTTATCCACTGGCTTCCACATATGTTGATCTACAACATCTAAAATTTGCAGCCACAGTCCAAAATTTCTAGAATAGATAGTGTCATCAAAGAAAACAACAGTATGAAAAGGTGTATTTTAAAGATAGGCTGTTGTTTTGCTCTTGAAGGTAGTCTATGGTACTTGGGTTTTAAAAGAATCCAGCAGTATAAACTTCTGGACTAATAAATGTACTTGCCTGCCAATTGCTGTTTCTGGTTAAACAAAATATTGTTTATCTTGCACAGCTTTGCTGGCTGCATGGTACTACTCTTACTAATGTAGCATAGACAATTTTAAAGTACACAAGAATATAGTAATTATGTAGTTATTTAATTGTTCTGAAAAATAAATGTAAGAAATGCCTAACAATTCTTAAATACTGTTTAATAGCTTTTAAATTTTTTAGATTGAAATAATGAGACAGAGTAAAACAAGGCTAATTCATACCAGAGACAGTTCTCAGATTTTGTTTTCCACAAATGAAGTGAAATTGGGCTCCAGCAGTTCTAAAAAGGTATTCATGGAGATTTTGAAATAACATTGGTAGGAAAAAGGTATTCATGGTGATTTTGAAATAACATCGGTAGGGTTACTGACATGTATAGACAAGGTTGTGAGATTGTTGGGAAAAAGATAAAAAAGGCTGGGGAATTGCTTTCATTGCAGTCACCAATCAGGCTGAACATAGGAGAAATGCTGCAACTGTTTAACTTCTTTGGTTGAGTATTTGGAGTGAAAATTGACTTTATTACAGAGGGAAAAGCCTTACGTGTTAGGGAATCTTTCAGTTAAATTGACTTAGACCTGCTGCTGAAATGTGTTAAGTATTCAGACTATTTCTCCCTTTCTACTTCATTATGGCATTCAGTAGAAATATGTATAAAAATAGCTTAATTATTAGATCTTAGGTTAGAACTGGGCAACTTCTGTTCCATCCTGTTTGCATATTCCGGTGCAGTTTAAACAAGTTCATAATTATATTAGATCATGTAGAAAGTGAAGTGACAAGTAGATGAAGACACTCCAAGCTGCATATTAGATGGAACATAATATTACAGTGTGAAAATATTGCACTGAAATTTTCAAAGACTGAATTTCATCAGTTAGCATTTAAAGATTAGTAATGGTCTTATCATTAGTTCTGCATTCTTATATCAAAAAGGAATAGAAATAACTGGTGTTTTATAAAAATGACATCCGATGTAGTTGACTGTGTTGCACAACTGACAATGTTAGTGTTTAAGGTGTAACTATTTTCGCTTTTAAGAATAACTCAGCCAGCCTTCTGAAACTGGTATAGGGTATAAATGGAGGTTATGCAAAATAGTAAGCCTGAATTACACATATAGGAGGTAAGCCTTAGTTCAGGTTTTCATTAATATGTAAAAAATTAATGGACAAAAGTTACACTTTAAGATACTCTCATTCGACAGTATTGTTTTATAAAATTAATAGCTATAGATGTATTAATAATGGCAAATAAATTAAAACCAGAAAAGTTGGGCTAATATGCCAGCAGCTTTTTAATTCTCTTTTCCCCTATTCTGTCTTGTTGCTACCATGATATAAGCCTCTGGGGCAGAGAACTGCCTTACATAGCTTTGTAGGAAGATCATGAGTTTTGACATACAGTCTTATACATACAGTCCCTGCTGGTAGAAAAATACATAAAGGATTGTGATCCTAAGGATATGTCACAAATTCTTGTGTCACTTGTAATGTAACTTGCTATTTTAGTTTCTTTCTGGGAAGCACTTCAGGCAAGTATTTGTCCACTAAATGTTTTAAATAATTTTTCTTCTCCATTTTCGTTTCCAGTCCTCTGATTATAGCTAGTACTTGGACATCCTAAACTGGATTCCAGTTCACAGATGCTGCATTCTTAGCTGATTTCTTGCTTTAACTATATTGAAGCAGAATTGTTCATTGTAAGATTTAGAGCAGAGCAATTTTGAACTCCGTTCCTTGTGTTTTTGCTTGGTTTGTTGTCAGTATGCATTTGTTTTCTTAGAATGAATGTTTTTTTAAAATTTCCTCACTTGGACAAGACTTTCACTTTTCACTTTTATGCTTTCCTTCTTCACATGTATCCATTTATACTTTTATCAATTATATACAGTACATTCTAAAGTAAACTGAATGAAATCTTGGCTCTTGGTGCATATTCAGTTTCAATTTCATACTCATCTGGTTTTTGTAAGTTTTCTCCTTTGAAATCAAATATCATTTAAGTGAATTGGCATTTTCATTGTTCAATGTTCCATTTACGTATATATTAAACTTGGGAGCATTGTGGTCACTAGTCCCAACTGCTCATATCATGCTCTACATCCGATCAATATTTAAAGTAATTTTTTATTATTATATAGTGAGGTACACAGAGTGGTGGCCTAGTGATGAAGACGCTCACCATTCAGTGAGGTTGAGAGTTCAATCCTAGACAGCTGCAGATGTTTCTCTTTCAGGGCACAAAGAGAAAATATCTGCTGCAAACACTGCATAAGTGTCAGGAAGGGCATTCAGACAGTAAATGCTCAGCTCCATTCAGTCGCCCCGATGACATACTAAATAAAGGAATTAAAGGGTCATAAAAAGAAATATATATATAGTGAGGTACATGATTAATTGCTCCATATAGAAATGCAATATCTAATAAGCTGTTTTGCACCCATCCCTTATTAAAGCAGTTCCTTCTTTTAACTGTTCTTAGTTTTTTCCATATTTAATTCTTGCTTCAAGTTAGAAAGTTGGTCCTCGACTTACAATCATTTAATGACTGCTCAAAGTTACAGTAGCATTGAAAAAAGTGATTTATTACCATTTTTCACACTGGTTGCAACCATTGCATCATCCTATGGTCCCTTGATCAAAATTTGAATGCTTGGCAAGTGGCATGTATTTATGAGAGTTGCACTGTCCCAGGGTCATGAGGTCACCATTTGTAATCTTCCGAGCTGGCTTCCAATAAGCAAAGTCAGTGGGGGAAGCCAGATTTGCTTAATGACCACCTGATTCCCTTAATAGCTGCAGTTCTTCACTTAATATCTATGACAAAAAAGGTCATAAAATATGGCAAAACTCAGTAACAACTGCTTTGCATAGCAACAGAAATTTTGAGCTCAATATTGAAGTCAAAGACTACGCCAATCATATTACAATACTATTTGTTTGTTGTTTGCTATAAATTTATACCTTATCTTCATGGATTTTGTTTCTTCATTTATCCTTTCTAGATCCTTTTTTCTTTTTTGAAATTGGTCCTCTTATGCTTTCTAGTTTCTTGGACTTTCTATACTCCTTCGAATATTCTCCCAGAAGGAGAAGTAATTCCAACTGCAATTCTAAACTCTTATTAGCTTCTTTTCAAAATTTGTGAAAAACTATACTGTAACTTTTTTGATGTTTCAGACAAGCAGATTAGATTGATATTATATGAAAGAGGCAGCTTCTTTCAAAAACTTTCTCAGAAAATAAACTTTAAATCATTATTTGAACAAGTACTGCAACTTATATATTTGATATATTGTAATTTTATCTGTGTAGTTAGACAAGTAACATATAAGGGAAAAAAATCACCTTTCACTCAGATTATTTTGCTGAAATGATAAAGCTTGTGGTAACCAGACAGAATAATTTTTATCTGATATGATTTGAATTTAGTTCATTTTAGTTCTCAGAATACATTTCTGGACTCATGATTATTTCAGTTCATCTAAAAATTGTGGCTAAAAGCAAAGTAGACTAAACAAACCTATAATATTCTTACCACTGAAATATGAGAGAGAGGTTTTATAGCTTGAATATAAATGGATGTCTTTTCAGAAGTAATAATGTTTTCTCTTTAAGGGCTTATTTTTTCTTCTCTTCTCTTTATGCCCCAGTGCCATATAATTTTCAAAAAACGCAAAAGGAGTTATTGGCAGAGATCTTGTTTCCATACTCCTCCCCTATTTTCTCTTTAAACTGGGGGTGCCGTGTAAAGTCTTCTCTAAAGGCACTTTTGATAGTCCATGGGACATGTAATTTTTTAAAATGACCCAATTCCTACAAAATTGCCAAATCTAGCAACAAGATTAGGTGATTAGGTGTTAATCCCATGGCACTACTGGTTGGAATGTCAGAGGTTAGACTGTAGGCAGTTATTTTTTTCAACTTTATTTTAGTTTGCTGTTTTATCAATATAAGCTTTGGAAAATTTAGTGAACAATGGTGCCACATCACTGGTCATTTGTTTATCATCTAAGATTATAATAAGAACTGGTGGTCTAAATAATCTGTTTATTTTGAGAATGAATTTATTTCTTAATAGAATTGAAATATAAACGCACCTTCTAAGTACTGCCTCAAAAACACAATCATGTGATAGTCGTTATAACCTTCCTGGTATCCTGATATTCTATAATACGTTTTGTCCTTTTCTTTGTAATTTTAAATAAGATATTTCCCATATATCTTTTAAAGATAATTGTTGTTTGACTTTAATAGCATTTTCCTAAAGCAGATAATACAACAAGTAGGCTCTTTATATGATTGTCACAAGATGCTCTTACAAAAGTAAGATAGTAACTAAAATCATAAAATCTAACACCCCCCCCAAAAAAGGATGTGGCCACCTTACACCTTCATATGATGCACTAAACCTAGTTTATCCAACTGCTATTGATTAAATAATATTAATAATCAGCAGATATGAGTTTAAGGAATTATTGGCCACAGGAGTCTTCAAGGTGAATATAAAAGTGGCTTGTAGTTGAATTGATTTTATGCAGCAGAGACCATTTTCTACTCTTAGAAGTGTTGATGTTGGGAACTTTAGGAAGAACTTAAATTCACAGAGTTTCTATAAGTACTACTATGTCTTACCCAGACATCATTTATTAGGTATTTGCTTAGGGTCTTCCTTGAATGCTTTCAAAATGACTGGCACAGATTTATTCTAGCAAATTTCTATAAAAATAATTTTTACTAAATAGTTTCATATTTTTAAGTTACTAACAAAGAAAACAGTGGGAAACCATATACATACCTGGAACACTTGCCTCTTGTGTCCCTAAGTATAATTACATAAATTTCTTAATGCATCTTTTCGTAATAAGTCTTATCTGGAAATAATTTAATTTTAGTACCACTTTATTTCCTCTAAAAAGTACATTGGAGATTTTCAGGGGGTATAATTTTGACTTCAGTTTTTGGTGTTCCAAGCCATTAGTTTTGTTATAAATAATATGTGTGGTATGCTCTTCTCCTTTTATAAATAAAGTTATTTGTTTATTTGCCACTTTGTTTCTGGATGAAATACATCATTGAAAATTTGTCTGGAAACTCATTTGCAATTTTATTTCCTTCTAACTGCCCAGGAGCAAAATAAGCTATAATTGTATGTTTATTGGTGTAATTAAAACCAGATGAGAAAGAACACATCCCACCAGGAAATGTACTTCTCACAATAAAGTAAAATCAAAATAAAAAACTGCATCAAGCTTGTACAGTGTTTGCCTGGAAGAAGAGTTTTGTGGTGTACAGGTGATATAATACTTTCTGATAAAGCAAAAAGACAATGAGATATGTTCAAAAAAGTACTTCACATAGCCTCATAGTATCTCCCAATCTTTGCCAATGGCCAGTAGCTGTACAAAAGCTAGAATAGGTTTTATGTTGATACTATACATGTGCAGAACTTTTTCACAACTTATGCAAGTCTTGTAGGGGCAGGATGGAAGAACAAAATAATGCAATCTGATCACTTCAATTTAGAAGCAAAAAGGCCTCATTGTTTTGCAAAGGAGCTTTAGAGCTTTGCTTGGCTTTCAGTAAAGACCCCTTCAAGATTTATAGGCCTTTAATCAGCATATCTAAAGAATAAAGACAATGTTGGTAAATAAATAAATAAATAAAGGTGTTTTCAGGTTAGTGTGAAACTGCTTTGTTTAATTCCTGGGATTTTACTAGGCTTGGTGAAGATAACAGTAATGTGTTGCTTTGTAACTCACTTGTTTCCCACAATTTTTCTATTTCTTATGTTCTCCCTCCAAAAATGGAATAGCAGAGGGCATTCTGATTGGTAGAGCTATGAACTGTCTGAATATTTTGTCTTTAGAAAAACAAATAACAATTATTGGGTCACAAAAATATGAATTAAATGCCTCATGTAACCAGTTTTGTGAAGTTGGTATCAAAAGCTTAGTGAAGAAGACACCAGACGCAATCAGATTCTCAGACGTTCCATAAATAAAGGGCTGTAGCAGCCCTTCAGCTGAAAAGGCCTCTTTCTAGTTTTTACTTGCCTTACCCCAGAAAGATGTGTAAACCTGGAAAGAACCACTGGTGACTCTGAATGCCTTTGCAGATTCATTCGGGAATAGGCAGACTTAACTTGTTATGGAAAAAGATTGTATGTTCTGGTCTAGCAACCTGGCACAGGGAGAACTCCTTATTGACATGATTATTTTGAGTATCATTTTTGTTATATAACATGTTTGGAAGTGATTGCAATCTAAATTTTTAGATCTGATTTTGGTAATTATTTTTAGGCTCTTGTGGTCTCATTTCTTTCAGAAAGAAAGAATTTCTGAAGCCACTTTTATAGAGGGATCAATTGCTCTATTATTGTGACATTTGATAGGGATCCTTTTTTGGCTGTTTGCAGTTTATTGGAAGGAAGCTTTCCTTTTGGGATAGAAGTGTTTAAATTGCAAATTACAGGAATAAAAAAGCCCAAAATGTTATTCTTTTTCTAGCCCCCTTCTGTTTTTCCTGTGTAAATATTTTAATAGGCTACAGTTGATCTGACATTTTAAGTTGCATGAAACAGTCTTGTTTGCTGAGATGGCACATTCCTTCACATGGAAATAACAGCATTGTTGTGTGTTAAGTTTTTCAGCTCTTTCCAAGACTTTCTAGTTGTGTTGGGACAATGGATGTTGCAGAAAATGTTTTGTCTGTGGGCTCTTTATCCTAAGATCAAGTATGTGATGCCTCTGTTACTTAACAGATAATGTAGGCTTTCATGTGGATTGTTCCTTATGTGATAATGTGGGCCTGTCCTTTTATCTCCCTTTCTCTCTCCCTCCCTCCCTCCCACCTCTGTCTCATTTTCTTGCAGATACACACCCCATTTGATTCCCCTGAACTTGATGGACCATATGAGGAAGATGAAATTTGAGTTTAGTCAGTTGATTATTATTATTTGCATAAAGGCCATTGCTCAACGTTACAGTGTTAAACAATTGTATAGAAAGCATTTCTAGGGTGGAAAGAAAATGTGTTATTAAATGTAGATTTTAAAAAAAATCTGAAATGCAGCTGTAAGCTTTCATGTACGAATCTTCAGCAGCAAAGACAGAGATTTTACATCTGATACTCATCTTTGAAATGACAAGAAGACTGAGATTCTTCATCTCAGTTTTGGGCTCCCGATTACAAGCTTCACAAGAAAATATTTTGTGTCTTACTAATGATACCAATGACACACTATGAAGTTATTTGCATTATAATTGAAGTATTTCCTTAATAGCCATATTTCAAAACAAAATTTGTGAAATACTTGAACTGAAGCATACCAACATTAAAGATGAAAAACTAGGGTTTTTTTTAAAGATGAAAAACTAGGGCTTTTTTTACTGAGGAAAGCAGGTGTTGTGATCTAGCTGCAGGAAAGCAATTGTGCTACTCAAAAGTTGAAGCCATATACAGATCTACTTGGTATGCAAGCAGTCCAGCTTGACTATTTGTTCATATATTTTATTACGGTAGTATGTTCATGTTCAGTCTTTCCTTTAAGTAGAGAGTTTTATCCTGGAAATGGGAGTTGTACTTCCCTTACTCAGCTGGTGTCCATGAAATCTGATCTGCTGCAAGATTATCCAAGGATATTTTGCTAAAAGTCTTAACTCATCTAACATTCATCAAACCTTGCAAGGATATCTAGGCAGACGTGGATTCTCACTTTCATTCCTAGGATACTATTCTTTATCTCTCTGCTTTCATTAGTTTGAAATATAGCATAGAAATGTGCTAAACGATCATATAAGATGGTGATATTCATCTTAGTTTTTGAGAAACCCAAGCTTGTGGAACTAATTCTGGCTAAGGTCTTGTGTTGAGTAGATAGATCAGAAAATTATATTTAACTACAAGTTAGGGACAGCTTTAATTCTTTACTGTTATCTTGTTATCCTTTGGATTTTTGCAGCCAGGTTAGGTCTTGTACTGGATCATTGCTCAATTGATGCAAAAGCTTGTAGAATTTGTCTGATCTGCATTTTTCCTCTAAGGAGCAAAACCATACTTAATGGTTGGTTCTCAGTCTGATAAAAAGCCATTACCTAAATAGCTCACTACTGGGGACCACCTGGTGTCTGGGGGGGGGGGACAGATTTAGAGTGTGAAAAAGAATCTAGAAACCACTTCCTCATGTTTGCAGATATATTTTGGTTCTATTAGTTTCATCCTAATAAAACTTAGTGATGAGAAAGCTGAGATTTATGCTTGGGAAAAATTACTTTTACTTGAGACAGATCTGATAGTCTGATACCATGAGCCACAAGCTCCACAGTTAAATAAAGCCAAGCCATTAGTTTTCTCCCATTCTCAATTATGGTAAAAGGAAATGGAGAAGTCTGGTTATAACAACAAAAGGACTGAGAGTAAATAGGTCACTGACTATTCAATTAAAGTTCCAAGTCAAACTAAAACTGAAGAAAGACAACCACATTTCATAATATGATTTTGAGCGTAAAATTACAATTTTCAGGGAGAACCTCAGAAATTGCTTTGAAGTTCTGAACCTTCATTGACAGCAAACAGAGGAACTGTGGAATAAAATCAAATAAGATAATGATATACAGTATGTTAAAAGAAAGTACCAAAGACCTGAAAACAGAAGAAATCAAGCTATGGTTATAAAATGGTAGAAATTGCCAAGCAGAGAAGAGAAACCCAAGCCAAGAAAACTAATTATCTAAGGAAGTAATTTAAATAATTTCAGAGAACTGTTGGAAGAAACGAGAAACAGTCTTACAATGACTTCTGTAAAGACATTGAAGATGGAAAGAGAAATTGAAAAACAAGGAAATATTTTGGAGGTTCCCCTATTCAATTGGTATGCTGTAGGATGCTGATAGTAATGTTTAAAGAAGACTAAAAGTAAAATTAGTCTGAATTATGCAGTAGAGATGGCAACATCCAAGATCCCTTAGAATATATTCTATACTTACAAGAACCATTATTATTAGAGCATAATGTTAATGTTATAAAATTGGAAGGCTGCAATATTGATGAAATATACACAGATGGCAAACAACTGAAGAATTTTAAAAATATTTTAACTAAACTGTGCCAGTAAATCAGGGGAATGACATATGGGTTGAAAGACTGGAAGTACATATCAATATCAAAGCAAACAATTTTAACAATACTGATAGAAGAAAATATTTAGTAGCTTGGGTTTGAGCTGTAGGGTCCTTGGTGCTCTCTGAGCTTGGGTGTTTTCTTTCAGACATTTCATTACCAAACTGGGTAACATCATCAGTCCAGTGTGCAAGAAAGCAATCATGCTTAGAGAGCACCAGGAAACTCACATATTTAACAGTCTATGCAAATTATCATACAATATCCTTAATTTCACATGCTATCAAAGTAATGCTTAATGTCAAACAACACAGATTACAGTTCTATATGGAAAGGGATATACCAGATGTTCCAGCTGGCTTTAGAAAAGGCTGAGGAACATGAGACATTATTGCTAATGCACACTGGATAATTGAAAAATAACATTATTGCTGATGCACGCTGGATAATTGAAAAATAAGTCAATTTGTGCTTCCTTGATCATAGAAAAGTCTTTGGTCAATTATATCAAACTCCATGTGCTTTAAAAATCAGAATCCCAGAACATCTCATTTTCCTCATGCAAAATCTATATACAGAAAATCACAGTGCATACAGATAAGGCAAAACAGACTGGTTGTATATTCTCACCTACATCAGAATGGGGCTCTGACTTAAAAAATGGAGGAAGAAATCAGTAATCTCTTACATTATGCTGATGACACTGTTCTGATAGCTGAAAATGCAAATGATCTGGAACCTCTAGTATGAAATTCAAGAAGCATAGTACAGCAGTCTGGCTTAGAACTGACAATGAAGATACTGAAGGGCTGCATAGTTTGTTTTTTATGATTGATTATCAACAATAAATGAATAGAAGTCAATGAATACATCAATTTTAGTGCTTGGTAAGTATCAATGTAGACATCTGAAAAGGTGTGGTGTTGTGACTATGCCTCTAAAGATCTGAATTGTGTAGACATTGTGTATACCACTTGAAAATTAGAATAGAATAGAAAGATTGAACTTTGTATTGAAAAAGACACCTGAAAATATGGATAATCAAGAGAACAACAATGGAACATAGAAGAAATCCGTTCAGAGTTGTCACTCAGGGCACAAATGACCAGCTCCTGTTATTGTATTTTGAATGTATATGTGCATATATTTACTTCTATGGAAAAGTCTATAATGCTGTGAAAGGTAAAAGGAAAGAGAAAAAGAAAGTTACCAGTAGCAAGGTGGAGGGACAAATAGTCCTCGACCTACGACCACAATTGACCCTAAAAATTCTCTTGCTAAGTGAGAGATTTGCTAAATGAGTTTCACCCCATTTTTTGACCTTTCTTGTCACAATTGTCAAGTGAATCATCGCAGTTGTTAAAATAGTAATGAAGTTGTTTAGTGAATCTGACTTCCCCATTGACTTTGCTTGTCAGAAGGTCGTAAAATGTGATCACATGACCCCCCAGGACACTGCAACCGTCATAAATATGAATCGGTTGCTAAGCTTCTGAATTTTGATATTTGACCATGGGGATGCCACAATGGTCATAAGTGTGAAAAATGGTCATAAGTCTCTTTATTCAGTGCCATTGTAACTTCGAATGGTCAGTAAATGAACTGTTGTAAGTTGAGGACTACCGGTAATTACAATGGTGAGGGTTACATTGCTGGAAAGCCTACAGGACCAGTTTTGAAACACATCCATCTATGTGGTCACTAAGACTTGACACTGACTTGGTGACACATAATTAGTCAAATTGTGTGTGTGTGTGAGTGAATGAGTGAGTGAGTGAGAGAGAGAGTTTGTGTCTGTATGTCTTGTTTCAGTTGATTTAAAAAAAATGGTTCTTTTATGAACTATAAATTTTTAATGTACATCTTTTATGATTGTTTTCTGTTGAATACCTTAAAAAAAGAATGTTTCATTTGGATAATGTTTTATATGGTCACAGAAAATAGAATAGTCCTTATTTGGTTATATTGCTGAAAATGTATGCAACCAAAGCATGTCTTATTAAGCAAGAAATTTGCTGTACAAAATATAAGAAAATTCTACATAGAATTTACAACATATAAATTAGGTTTTAGAGTTTCAGGTTCACCAGAGGCACAAGGGCATTGCCTAACCACTGCATCAATCCATTTTATGGGAATGGGAAAACATTAAAATATGCACAGCAAAGATAATGATAATGAGCGTAATATAACAAATAACAGCAAACAAGTTCAGGTTCCCTCAATTCATTGAGAAGAGGATATCATTAAATTATTCTGAAGTTCAATGTTTTCTAATCCTGTAAATTTTCTGTCATAATAAGAGTGTTGTAACCAATATTTAGAAGAAAATGGGGGAATATGCCATTATGAAACAATTATTGCTACTGGTACATACCATCTATATTTAAAGTTGTCACATACTAGAAGGAAAAGAAGCCTTCTGGGAGATGGTTGGATTCTAAGCCAAAGAGGTCTGCTTAATTGCCAGCTTCTTGATCTGATTGCTGGTCAGCTTGGCCACTGGTTATGTAGCAATGGAGACATTCTAGGTGTAGATGATAGATGTAGTATAGATATAGATTCTACAGTAAAGTAGAATTAGTTCATCTGGTCATGCTTCTTGTCTAGACTACTACTTGTCTGGACTATTCACAGAACTAATAGTATCATTCTTTTGCTTCTCCATATAGTTTGTGTGCTGCCCCACATGCTGCTCTTCCTAGTATTTCCATTTGCTATTTTCACTGCTGAGTTTCAAATATGGTATACTCAACCAGGGTGCTATTCCCCCATGTCTTCTCAGCATCTCTCTTTCCCTCCTTCTTTGTAGTAGCACCCTAAAAAGCACTTTGCCTTTTTAATACTCCAGCCTCCTTAGAATACTGCTGCCTGTGATGGCTGTTACAGACATTATATAGTTAAGGAATGTTTTGTGCATCCCTCCAGACTGAATTTGTGGCCCAAGAGTCTCAACAGAAATCACATTCCTATTTATCTCCCTTTATAGATCATCCATCAGGGAAATCAAGACTGTTTCCATGCCTAATCAAGGTCTTAAATGTAGGTTAAGAAGGGTCAAGTACAATCTAAATGTTGCCGGAGATATAGTACTGCTGCTTTTTTCAGCCAACTTTGCTAAATATGGAATAGGCCTTTAATTTTTAAAACCAACCTGTCCAAAATGCATCTTTTAAAAAGAGCTTTGTTGCTACCACTTTTGAGGAGTCAGGAAACACTGCCTGTAAAAATTGACTGTTAATTATCTCAGTCATTATTAGGAGGACAAAGTTCTTAGAGGCCCTTATAAATCAAGATACTTTATGGGGTGGTATAGGTAGCTATCTGAACAGATCTGAAGAACTGTATTTGTTACATAAAGAGAAAATGGTGCTGCTCACCATGGATGCAATATGGTTCAAATTAGCTTTAAGCCTTGCATGAGTTTTAATGATCTGATGCCTGAGGATTTGCTCAAAATTGCTCACAATGGAGCTCAGATAAGGCATAGTCCCTGCCTGACAAGACCTTAGGCAGTTTTCTGGGATATGCTCAAGACAGAGAACTGGTGCTGCTTCTCTCTTTTGCTGTCACTTAGATCTTATGATAAGGCAGCCATTGATGTGTTGTTGCTGGTACTTGTGCAAACAGCCAATTACATTCCTGTGCTTTTTTTTATCTTTTGTATTCAGATTCTTAAACTCCCCCACAAAACCACGAATTCATTGTGTTGAATAGACCTTTCATTTGGGACAGTCCAATTCCTATTATCAGTTAAAGATAATTTTGCTGATCCACACAATTGCTGATTGTGTGAATGAACTTCATCTTGCACAAAGGCTTTTTCCACTCTTCTGTCCTGGAGTAAACTCCTGGCTATCCAGATTAAATTTAGGGAACTTGAAAAGAGATAGATAGAATTTCGTATACCACTAATATCTGCTTGAATTGTGAAATGAGATCACTCCCTTTAGGATACACTCCCTTTAGGAGTGTTTTCGTGTTACACTTTGTTCTACAATGTATCTTATTTGTTGGATTATGAGTTTCATTATTTTATAGTTTAATAGAATTTGATAAAAAAAATGAGTTAGATAACTAACAAGAATCGTTTTTATACAATTATACTTACTTTCTACCAAGCTCCTCCCCAAACTCACTCTGTGTTTGTTCTGTGATGAGATTATGAGTTAATATCTGCATTTATTGTTAAAAATTCAGAATAATGTAACTCAGTCATAGCTAGCGTATTTAGAAAGACAACTGTAGCAGTGAAATATATGCACTAATATAGTTAATGACAAGGGGGTAACGCTAGGTGATATCCCCACCAACTCATTGGTGACCTAATAACCGTACCTATCTGAAAATTGAAATGCCCATTAAATAAGAGAAAGGAAAAACCCTGAACTGAATATGTTGCAATCCATACTCAAATGCACAAATATTGACACCAGCTGAAGGTGGTTTTGAGATAATAAATTATTGCTGGGTTCCCCAACTCCAAAATCTGTCATTCCTGTATTTTTCCAACCAAAAGGAATGTTGGAAATAAATTATATAATGAATTTGGAATACTGTTGATCAGCGAGATAATATTGTAACTCTCTGAAAATAGAAGGCAGTGGGACCTACACTCTTGTGTAGAGTGAAGGTAGCAAAAGAAAGACTAACTTTAAAAAATGATCAGAAAGCAACAGAGAAAAAAAATCCTGAAAACATCCCCAACATATGTCTGTGGGAAAGGTGGATTTGAATGTTGGCAGCTACTCTATTTTAAACCTACCTTCTGTCTCCTGGCCCTTAAGCCAGAACAGACCTTATGCAGCTTGCCTATTACTGCCCATGCATACATACAAACAGATATAGATACTATATGACAGAACAGTACAGGTGAAACATTATTTTGTTATACAAAAAATAATAGATACGTCCTATGGCCACTACTAGTAAAGACATTGGAAGAAATTCCAGAATTGTATGGTATTCCTATTTTGTTATGTTATTTAGATTCTTCTAGGATCATACCACTGAAATACAAGGACTACTCTTCTATAGATGAAAATTAAAATTAAACAAATCTTGAAACTCTTAGGCAGTTGTTCTCTTTAACAAAACCTTGAGGCATTTTCCAATTTTGTCAATGCATTTATCAGGCACTATTTTAAGAAATTTTATATAAAATAGGAATACTTAAAAATGAAAATACTGATACTGTTATAAAATGACATCATTGTGTGATGATGGCAAGTTTTCATTCTAAGATTATATTACCCGTTTATATGTTATATGCATACAGACATCTTTCTTTTTCTATAATGTTTAAATATGCTCACTTTATATGGATTTAAAACATTAGTCTTTGACTGCCAGTTGTAGTTGTAAAATTGTTTCAAAAAATGTATTGAGGATTGTGCCATACAAAGTTCTTGAGTCCTTGGTATTTAGGACAAGAGAAGTCTTTTGACTGTCGATTTACAAAACGTATATTTTAGAAGTTACTTTAGGGGGGTGGAAATCTTCCTTACCGTTTGAAGCTATTTTATTTTATCGTTGAATGCTCCAGAATTGGGAAATACTCAGTTTGTGCCTTTGTGCAGCAGATTATGAAAGTCTTAATTATATGTATGACAAAATCTTATTTTGTAAGGGACAGCATAATCATTGATATTGTTTTTTTAGAAGGGCTGCTTAAAAAATGGGAAGAGAATGTTACTTATATACCTTAATAGCTGAACTTTGATGATTTGATCCAAGAGCTACTGATTAAGACCTTTCTACCCACTGTAGGTTGTTTCAAATGTTACACTTTTCAATTCATAAAGCAAGCACTTACATTGAGAAAATGATGCCATTTTATTCACCTCATATGTTGCTATTGCACGTCTTCAAATTTTCCTGGAATATATCCATGCTCTTGCTTTCCCAGTGTGAGTGTACAGATTCAGTGCAGACATGGCTGTAAACTGCAATTTAGCCTTACCAGAAAACAAATTGTCCTCCATAATCTCTTGCATTTCTGCTTTAAATTAAACACACAATTGGGCTATCATATAAACTCCAACTGTAGTTAATCTAAAGTATTAAAAAATGAAAAAAAAAGCCTGATTCAAAGCATGGTTTATGAAGATTCAAGTAGTTACAGTTACTGTACTAATAGTTAAATGTTGGATAATATGCTAAATCATGCTCAGTTTAAATTGGAAGAGAAAGCTTCCAGTTTCTTCTTCTTTGCAGCTCTATTGGCAGAGAGGAATGGAATGCGAAACCAAGGCTTGCTGAGACTTTTTCTTGAAGTCCTGGACATTAGCTTAGGGTTAAAAATGCAGACACACACACATTATTTATTTCCCTACCTAAGCTTTTCTATTTCACCCTAGCAATAATTGTTTTAATATTTCAAGTTTTTTTTAAGAAAAAGCCTTTTGATAAAGGAGAATATTTGTAGCTCAGAGTTAAAATGAGGGGTCCTTGGGGCTCTCTGAGCTTGCTTGTTTTCTTGCAGACGTTTCATTACCCAAACTAGGTAACATCATCACTAGCACTGATGATGTTACCTAGTTTGGTAATGAAACGTCTGCAAGAAAACATGCAAGCTCAGAGAGCACATCAATGACTCCCTCACACTTTAATATCTTTTTTTAATGGTTATTTTGACATAACATTCTCACACTAATTCTAGGCAGAATTTGAAATTTGTCAAATTTGAATTTTCAGATTTGTAATATTAATGGAACAACTGCATTTGGCAAATATTCATTTCAATTTTAACCAGTTGCGTTCAGCTCTGATTAACATGGAATAATAATGAAGAAATTTCTTAGTTTATTTCTAAGCCTGAAAAAGTTATTTTCTTCAGTTAATAATAAAATACAGATGCAATACAACTACTAATATTTGCATAATCAATATATTCAATATATGTATGTTTGTAAGGAAAATACAATTTGTGTATAATTACAATATTTTATATGTTTACTTCAATGGTGGGCTTCAAATTTTTTAACAACCGGTTCTCTGCCCTAATAACAGGCTGGGTGGGCGGGAAAGGGTGGGCATGTGAGTGGATGGGCATGGCCAACCCGACATCACTCACCAGGCCCTGCCCCTCTCAGCCACTCCTTGCCGCTGGAGAGCGCCCCGTTGGGAACAGACAGTTAGCCCTGACTGGTTTCCTAACCGCAGCTAGGCAGATATGCAGCCCGTCTAGCTTCACGCCTCTATTCGCACGTTAGGCTAAGCTCAAAAAACGCTGGGAAACAAGCCGTTTTGGCTTACAGGGCTACACCACCCTGTAATCTGCCCCTTTGGGGATGTCACATTAGCAGGTCTGCATCCTGGATGCCCTCCACCCCCCCTCATGCAAACAAATGAAAACAAATTTTGCGCTCCGGGGCACTGCCAAGCTCTCTCGGACGCAGCTCCCATGGATGTTGCAATGCAGGGAGAATGCAGATGCGGAGGAGAGGAAGCAGACTTAAGCTGCTTCCAACCATGGAAGAGGAGACCAGACTCCCCACTCTCTTCTCCACCTTGCTTCTTGCCCCTTCCATCTCCCTAATAAACCAGGGATAGTGTGTGTGAGAGAGAGAGAGACACCCTTCCAGGCCATCCCTCTTCCATCGCCAACTCGCCTCCCCGGCCTATGCGTTTTTGCGCATGGCTTTCCTGCTGCTCCCTGCTCCGGCTGCTTCCCCTTGGCTAACGCCCAGCAAGGGGAGAAGTTACTCTGCCATGAATGGTCTGAGACAGTGGGTGAGGGGGTGCCGGAGCACTCCTGTGGCGAAAAACCTTCCCTTATTCTCGTCCTATGTAAAGATCAGGGCCTTTTTACTCCATCTGGTGTAAAAATCCCAGTTGTAAATCCCCCCCCCCCCGCTATCAAAGAGGATCCTGGGTGCTGCACTCAATAGGGAAATGATAAAAGGAGCTGCCGGCACGAAAGACAAGGCAAGGAGAAAAAGTGGCTTCCTTCCCTCATGCTGGCTGCTCTGTTCCCACCCCCCATCCCCTGCGCTCTCAAAGAGGATCCTGCCTGGGCACTGCACTCCATAGGGAAATGAGAAAGAGAGCTGCCGGCACAAGGGAAAGACGATGCCCCACATGCCCCAATGAAAGGCAGCAGCAGACTGGCCGCTTTCCCTCCCCTCCATCTCCAGTGCTGGATGCCACAGGGAAGGTAGGTAAACAGACTGGGCTGCAGGCACCATGTGGTAGGCCATGGGGAAGGCAGGTAAGCGGGCTATGCCTCTGGGTTAGGAGTGAAGGAAGGCTTACCAGGCAGAGAGAGCTGGGCGAGGAGTGGAGATCGGCGAAGACTCACCAGGCAGAGATCAGTTGGGCCGCATAGTTGAGGCAAGCGAGGGAACCAGAGAGCAGCAGCAGCAGCTGCTGCTGCTATGCCTTGGGCATGACTCTAGGCACCGGCCAAGGCAGGTGAGGCGAGATAAGCAGTGACTGGGCAGGGCCAGCCAGTGGTGGCATTTGCCGGTTCGTCAAACTGCGCAGAATCTTAACTACCGGTATGCCCGAACCAGTGCGAATTGCAGCAGCCCACCTCTGGTTTACTTGCAATTAAATTCCAGTTATCAACAGAAATTGAGTTTTGAAAATTGTTGCCTTAAAATCTTGATTATACCTGGCACTATAAACATAAACAAGAAATATTACTCACACATTTTAAAAAGTAGAAACAAACAAGATTTAAAATTATATGATTACAGTAGTGTTGAGAGGTAAAATCATGTTTTGTTTTCAAAATGAAATATAGCCAGTGGGAAAGACTGTATAGAAGATAATTAGTTTGAAATCTACCTAATAGCTATATTGTATGAATGCTCATAACAAGGTATAAATAATTCAAAACACAATCTAAATAAAGTGTTTTAAAGTTTGCCCTCTTAAAATGTTTTTAAATCTTATGGGAAAAAGTATGAGTGTTACAGGTTTAGTTTAGTAATAAGGCAAAGCCTAAACAGTTTACCCTCAGAAAAGACAAATTCTGAGGAGGTATGTACAAAATGTAATTCACAAATGAACCTGACTTTTTTTTTAAATCAAGAATGCAAGATGACAGTTTTCCTAGTTTGTCTTATATGGTGGGCTTTCTTTTGCTGAAGGCATTTAAATAAAAACTGGTCAACTAACTGTCAGGGATGATGAAGTTATAACAATACTGCATTGAACAAGGAATGGGAGAACCTGGCCTCTAAGCTTCAATTATGTTTACAGTCCATCTGATATTTTTTTTTGTAAAGTTGCATTTTTGTCTGACTCAGCAAGGGGGTCTTTGGGTTTTCATGTCATTCATTTTCAAAATGGTTTCAGGATTAAATCTTAAATTTCAGTACATTTTCATCCTTGTTTTGTAGATTTGAAGTTTTATCAGTCCAGATACGTAATGAACTTCATTATTTAGTTAACAATATGCATGGTGTATAGAACTATTGTTTTATTTCTGTCAAAATGAACCCCATGGGGCATTTTTAGTTATGGTATCTTTCTTGAAAATCAAGTCAAAATCACTTTCTGTCATAACCTGATTATATACTGGAAATGAAAAATGCTTGGTGCTTTTGATTTTATGGACATATCTTGCTTCCAGAATATTTCCATGCTCCATGTAGCTATCATGTGGAGCTTTTTTTGTCTGTGAAAACAGATTTGTGAAGTGTTTAAAATGAAAAGGTGAATTAAGGTTGCCAGAAAATTCTTAGTGGATACCTCAATTGCATCTAAAGTAGCTTTGGCAAAGTTGAGATAAACATATTTTTATTAGCTACATTCATACATACATACAGGCAGATTTTTATATTTTTTTGTGCAAAGCTGAGGTATGAATGTAACTTCTGCTAGATATTTATAATTGATCTTAGAATCCCTCAAAGTAAGCATAATCACAAGCTGGAAGTGTCCTGATAATACCAAAATGTGACAAATTTCCTGATAAAATTGGTCATTATCTGAGATTAAGAGGAGTATCTGAGACCAGAAAAGATTTCTAATCCCTGGTATAGAGATTTATGTTAGTGCAATTAAGTAGATATTTCATTAATCCAAATTTGGGATTGTTTTTCTTCTTGAGTTCCCCAGGTTTCCTTGGTCTTTGTGAGCATAAATTTGATGAGAATAGAACAATCAGACCAGTGGTGAAATCCAAATTTTTTTACTACCGGTTCTGTGGCTGTGGCTTGGTGGGCATGGCAGGGGAAGGATACTGTAAAATCCCCATTCCCTCCCCACTCTGGGGTCAGCCAGAGGTGGTATTTGCCAGTTCTCCAAACTACTCAAAATTTCTGCTACCGGTTCTCCGAACTGCTCAAAATTTCCACTACTGATTCTCCAGAACCTGTCAGAATCTGCTGGATTTCACCCCTGGATCAGTCTAGTTTCTTGAATCTAATCAAAGAAATTTACCAGACAGAGGCAAAATAAATCTGTCCTTTTCAACTGATTCTTTTAAAGAAACTCATGATGTGTTCTCACACCAGTGATCAATGCCATAGATGCCCGCTGGTGTTTGGAATTCTGTTTCACTTAAAAGAATAGATTTGCTCTGCACAGTCTTTCATTTTAAGTTTTCTGTGAGCATGCTATTTTAAAAGATAAGTTAATATTTCTGCAAAAATGGAAAAACATCAATTTCCATAATGGAAGAAAGGATGGAGTTGACTTTCATGACAAAATTGTTTTAAGTAAAGATAACTTCTAGTTTTGTTTCTACTTGGAAACCACTTCTGGACTTTATGCTTAAAACAGGAAAAAAAGAAAAATTGGTCTTAGGTTTTGATAACTATGGTAGATTGTTGTTGTAGAAATTTCTTGTATCTATTAGAAACATAAAGCAAAAAGTTGAAGCTGTAACCGTATTTCGTACTGTACTGAAAAAAGTCAAGTCACTGCTTTTCTTTCTTTTTACTCTACACGTCTTTCCCCCCTGATCTTTATTTCCATTTGTATTTCATATTACAATAAACTATAATAAATATTTTAAAAATAATTTAAAAAATAAATTATTAAAAAAACCACGTGACTGCTCCTGAATCTTCTCCTCTAGAAAAGGAGGCAGAGAAGTGAAGTTGCATGCAAAGATGAAGCAGGAAACAAGTGTGGTGAGTGGGTGCAGCAAGATTGGATATGCTCCAGACCAGGGGTCGGCAACCTTAAACACTCAAAGAGCCACAATGGTTCTAACCAGAAGCCCCCTGTTCAATTCTGGAGCCAACCGGAAGTCCAGTTCCCCCGCCATAGAGTCTCCTTCTAGCGTGGCGTCCTTTTTCTTCTGCCGACTGGAAGTCTGGTTCCTCCACCATAGAATCTCCTCCTAGCATGTCATCCTTTTTCCTCTACCTGTCCTAACTGAAAGCCCTATCAATTGTGGAGCCGACTGGCGATAGGGAGCTGCAGCAGAGGGATGAAAGCCACATCTGGCTCCAGAGCCACAGGTTGCTGAGCCCTGCTCCAGACAATGTACAGATTCTGATTAGGAAAGGAAATTATGTTGGGATGAAAGTAAACTTTGAGAAATTTCTGCAGGGCAAGCAGGGTAACGAGTCTGCTGAGGTAATGTGAAGTTAGCAATTGTGATAAAGTAGGAATTAGTGATTTAGTGAACAGGGTTTTCTCTCTGTCCTCAGATACACCCAGGCAATTCTTTCCCTGCTTGCAGAGGACTTAAGAATCTTGTTTGTATACATGTTGAATGTTTTTCTGGAATTCAGCCCTTTTACCCCAAAACAAGTGTTCAAGAATAGCAGTAGCAATAGCACTTAGACTTATATACCGTTTCACAGTGCTTTAATCTCTCTAAGGAGTTTACAGAGTCAGCATATTGCCCACAACAATCTGTGTCCTCCTTTTACCGACTCTTGGAAGGATGAAAGGATGAGTCAACCTTGAGCTGTAAAAATCAAAACTGCTGGCAGTCAGCAGAAGTAGCCTGTAGTAAAGCCATCTCTGTCACCTCTTTGAAAAGTGATGCAACATACATTGCTAATTCAATTTTAGCTATTTTCCTGATACTCATATTGAGATATTATGGATTTCTTTTATTGATTTTAGTACTGATTTGTACTGTTTTGTAATGTAACTTCTCTAAGCCACTTAAGAGTGTGCTAGGTTTCAGGGAATAGGCAAATTGCAAAAATCACATGGGATATATTAAAGTATGCATATTAATGACAACTTGTTTATTAAAGAATTACTTTATAATTATTCATATAAAATAAATTTTCTATAGGAATACATAAAATATAATCCCTATTGGATCAGATTAAAAGACTCCCTAGTCTAAAATTCTGTTCTTATAGTAACCTGACCTGGCAAACGCCTATGAGATCTTTCACAGGTATTCCCAATAATTGTTTTTCAGAGCCATATGACCTTTATTATTGAAAGTAATATAGACTAGATGCTGAAAGCTTTATTTTCAATAAATATTAATTTTATTTTTAAACCAACTTTCTAGTTATAACATCTTGTAATAAAATTCATAATATATCTATATAGTGTATGAAGAAGTAATGAGTGTCCTTATCCTTCTCATTCAACTTCAATAGATGAGTCTTTTAATCTTATCAGAGGAGGAAAAAAATTCTCATGCATTTTTTCTATACCTTGCCCATTGGATATTGTCCATTACCTCTTATCTCCACTTTTTCTAACACAAACTTGTACCTTCCTGTGTGGTGGAGCTGCTGTGCACTTTTTAAAGCTTGACATTCACAGCACAGTTAGAACTATGTATATTATTCAAATTTAAGTCCTCCATAAATTTATTCAAAGCAGTAGTAGTACTAGATAATTTTACAATTTGCATTATAATTCAGGTTTGTATTAGCCATTGTTGAGTAATAGATAATGGCTGGATTCAAAGTGATCCAAAAAATAATAAATTATTATTAAATTAAGACTTAATAGTGTGTGTGATTCCAGCTACTGATTGTATAGGATTAGTCGCTAATCTTGCTTACTGATATTTATTAACTGGTGGTAATGAACCATGTAATGATTAATGAACATTGCTGCCTATAGTATTTTATTCTGTTCTATCCTTTTACAAGCAGTATTTAAGGCAGTGTTAATTTTTTTTTAAAGAAAATAGCAGGAATACAATAAATAGAGTATTTTGCCACTTTTTCAAATGTAATTATAGGGAATTTGTTACTAATAGAGGGTCCATCTGAAATCCTCACACAGAATTGATGCACAAGTTTTTTCCAGCACTCTAACATGCTGCCACCCTGTTCCAGCTCATGCCTATTGGAGGCTGGGGAAGAAAACACTATGCTGCAGAAATTGGCAGAAGAGGGGAAGATGGTAGATGGCATATATTGACAAATCTCTGGACACCATTAGCAATAAAAAAGACCTTTTCCGTCATTCTTGGAAGATTCTGATTCTACCTTGTTCTCCATAGCTAGAGTTTAAGCAAATCTCAGATTCATATCTTTGGTCACCAGGAAAATGCACTTAAGAGAGAAAGTTGAACATATTCATCCTCTTTGGAATACAAAAAGAGACAGAGGACAATATGGCAAGACTGGAAACCTGAAATTCATGCAGGCCTCTTCATATGACTTAGATGTAGCCATCTTTGCTCTAATAGTGTAGATGACTTCCAAACCTTCTATGTTGTCTTTAAATCCACCTCTGATGCAGTGGCGGATTAAGGCTCACTGGTGCCCTAAGCACTGACAAATCTTGGTGCCCCCCTCCTTTCAATGAAAAATCAATCTTCATTGGGGTTTTTTTCTTTTTCAACTTTTTGGTGCCCCCTTTGGCCCTGGTGCTCTAAGCACATGCTTAGTATGCTTAATGGTTAATACACTACTGCTCTGATGGTATCATTGGATTTCAGCAGCAAACTTTCCTGCCTTTTCATGCTGAAAACAAATTAAACTATAGTCTAAAAATAAAAATAAAAAAGATGATCTCCAACTCTCCAAAGATGAACAAACGGCAATCTAATCTTACACAGTTTGTGTTCTGTTGTATCCACGTCAGTGGTGGGTTGCCCCTGGTTTGCACGGGTTCTATAGAACCAGTAGTAAAACCAGCGGGAGACTCCGTCCACTGACCCTGACATAATCAAAACACTTCTGCCCATGCGCAGAAGAGCGCACGCTCGCTTTGCTCGCGCAGGGCCCCATTACAAACTGGTAGTAAAGGTAAATAGAACCACCCCGATCCACATATACACTTGGCTACTTCTAATATAGTTGAAAAACCACTTTCTCCCATTTCATCATTCTAGACTAAAAGTAAGAAATAAAGTGGGTGTTGTATGGGAAAGAATAGCCAAGTGTAATAAATTGTAATCTTTTAGAATAAGAAATACAGCATGGAGGGCATACATGAAGCTGAAGTTGACCTACACTTTAATATTAAGAATTTTGAAAATACTTCCATTTTCTAACAAAGTTATTTTTTAGACATGGTCCTATTTATATCAATAATAAATAATTTCTAAACACGTTTCAGTTCTGTTCAGATTGTGATAAAATTAGAGTTCAAGCTTGAGTTCCTAATCACTTTGAGAGAAAAGGTATTTAGGACTGACAGTTTTGAATAAATTAATCTTAGCTGAAGCAGTGAATTACTGGCATTAACTAATACCGGACTAAAGCCAGTAAAACAGCTCACCAGTTCTGTGTGGTTGGATAAATTCCTGCTGAAATTGGTTAACCCAATAATCCTATTATGGGAGACCACATGGCGCTACATTTAGTATTTAGATGTTTATTTCAGTTGCAGTATATTACTCTTGAGTCTGAATGAATATGAGAAGATAAGAGGAACAGGTTTATCGAAAACAGTAAAAAGTCATCACAAATATTTCAGTTGCACTATTCTTTCTAGTTAAAGTAAGTTTTACAATGAGGTTGAAGAGAAAATATTTTACTGTTCTTCATTAAAGATAGCTTAAATGTGTAAGTTTGATAGATTTGAAAAAATATTGAACAAATCTGTTATTTTTAAAGACTGTTTCTGAATATATAAAGAAATATTGAATAAAAGTAGGAAGTGAAACCATAACACTTGAACCTTCATATGAAAGATGAAGAAAAGGAAACTTTGGGAGAATTATCACAATTATTACTTTTACTTTGTAAGCTATTTCTTTCGTATTTTAAGTTGGAATGCAACTTATGTATCTGTCTTCAAATATAATGGATCTTTGAACTAGGCCGTAGTAAAAGCTTAGTAGTTTTCAGTAAAGATCTCTATAAAGTGTAATGCATTATTGAAAGATGAGAGAAGCTCCATTTTACTTGATAAAATATTGATTATTATCTGAGTATTTGGAAAGAGAAGACTGTTAAAATATATTCTATTGTAAAAATTTTAAATTGTGTAGCTCACAATTTCGAAATAAGGCAGGTTTTTGGAAACTTAAGAATGTTTCCTAAGAAAAGCATAAGAATATTAACCATTGCTTAAAACCAATATCCATTACTGTTTTTTATAACCTTATACTATTTAAAGATAATCAGATACGCTGACCATCAAAGAAGATAGAAACTTATGCTCAGATTAGAAAAGTTCAATATGAGTCAGGTATCCCTGAGTTACAGATTATTATCTACTCATAAGTAGATGTGACATTGGAAGAAGTGTCTCTGCCCTGTATAAATGGGGCTAGAAAAATTCTCCTTGTTTTGACCATGGTTCTAAAATGCAAACTATTAAACATATTGTGCAACACTGGCCACGACGGGAATTTTCTGGTTCCTTAGAAGATCTGTTTGAAGCAACGCCAAAGGGGATTGCCTGGATAGCTGAACTGGACATCCAGTTATGAGGCCATTGCCATTTTGTATATAATTAGGTGGATTGTGTGTATGTGATTAGTTCTCTTTGTCATGTTCTCGTCATACGCTAAATAAATAAATAGTCTGCTCCTATAATTTGCTAAAAGAAATAGCATTGTTAAATAATTTACTCTATCAGATGGAAGTCATTAAAATTTAATGCATGTATCTACTATGGCTCTGCAGTACTTGTATATGTGCCTTTTTTAAAAAAATAGGCTGAATATGCATATAATATACTGGTATATAGCGCATTTGGAAATGCAAGCTTCTAGGAACAAATAGTTCTAAAGAACAAAAAGCCTGAAATGGATCTGGATGACTTCCACTCCTCCAACCTGGCTCTTCTGGCATCATTATGCTTTGTCCATCTTTTGTCTTTATCTTTTATTGGTTTTACTCTGATTTCTTTTATTGTTGTAGGCTTCCCAGAATCATTAATAGTTGTATTAATATACAATATTAATTTATTATTATTATTATTATTATTATTATTATTATTATTATTATTATTCTTTTAATAACTGGTTAACATATGACAACTGTTGTAGCAAACAGAGAAAGACTTTATGACATCCTATTGGTCCCACTACAATAAGAGGAAGTAATTTGGATGCACAGTGATAAGAAACATAGTAAAATGTTATGTATACATATTTTTCACCTTGAAAAAAAAACACAAGTTGTCCTTAAATCAAGAAGTTCTGATGGAATGTGATACTGACTATACTTAGTTGTTGGACCTGTTGACTTACATGATGGAAGCTATATTCCAAGTTGACTTTAATTCCTGACGAATACTGTTTTCTCTAATTTTTTTTAGTGGTGGTGTTTTGTATTACTGGGGATACAAAAATTATCTGTGCAACATTATATGATTATTTTATCTGGATTTCATGATTCCAAACTTAAATACTTACTTTTGGTTGGCTGAGAAAAAAAACCCCTTCATAGTACATACTGAATGCAATTGTTTTGGTAATGCAAAGTGGGGAATGTAGAGACTTTAATTAAGAGACTAGCGCCACAGGTGCCAAACTGGAGGCCTGCGGGCCGGATGTGTCATACGCAGGCCACGCCCATCCCAGTTCCACAAAGGGAAAAAAGTCTCGATATGTCACATGACAGCAACATGACACGGCGAGTTTGACACCCATGGATAAGCCTATTGAAAAGGTGGCATTGCATGAAGGAAACCAGTGTCTGCCCAATCTTTAAAGAATCAAAGTGTGCTTTCATTTCTGAATTTCACACACCTCTTGCAATCTTCCATTAGAAACTATATAAGTTAGCCTATACTTATACAGTAACCACTATAGGCTGACTTGTAACTATGAGGATTGTAGCACAATAGCAATAGCAATGCTACTTAGATTTACATTAGGATAGCAATTAGAGATTAGAGAAAGGTGTGTACAGTAATTTATGGATCTTCACTACTTCAAAGTGAAAAGAGGCTACAATTAAATGGAAACAGTACTTTAAAAGTTCCAATACAGAATATTTTAAAACATATTGTTCTAATCTAAAATCATTCAACTATTTCATATTTTATTAATAAATGCATAAAAATACAAAATTAACCACTGCCAGCTGTGAAATTTTGATATTGTAAAAAATGATAATTACATTCTAAAAGAAAAGCTGCTTTTCACAGTTTTCTTCATGACTATAAGAAGTTTGAGAAAAACTTTAAAAGCATTCTCTCATTTGAGGAATATATGGGAACCATAAAGATAAATTATATGTTTATCTGAAAACAATTTATGTCATATCATTTAGTTTAACATTTATTACCCTAGAGAATAATCAGTTTGCAAAAATTGTTTTGACAATATTAAATATCATTAATAGTTCACAAATGCACCATTTTAAATAGAACATTCTTGTCAGCTCCGATTCTGTTTCTTTTATTTCAACATCATGTCCAGGAAAGCCTGACAAAAGAAGACCAAAAGTAGAATACACAGGTGGCAAAATTCTCCTAATAAGATACGGTTACATTGTGCTGAGGAGTAAGTATTAATTTGACCAGGGGGTAGCAATCTATGATAAACTTTCCAATGTCTTTGTTTCTAACCTGAGAACTGTGAGCTTTGGAGGTGCTTACGAAAGACAATTTTTTGCTTTTAATTGATGGAAAACTCTATAGAGAAGAGCTATATAAAACAGTAGTTCTCAAAGTTTTTGGTCTTAGAATCCCTTTATGTTGTTAAATATTAATGAGGATAAAGATAGTCCATGACTTACAACCACAATTGAGCCCAAAATGTCTGTTGCTAAATGAGACGTTAAGTGAATTTTGCCCCATTTTACAATTTTTTTTTGCAACATTGTTTATTTAATAAAAGGTTTGTTCAGTAAATCTGGCTTCCCATTGACTTCTCAGGTCGCAAAAGGGGATCACATGATCCCGGGAGACTGCAATTGTTATAAACATGATGGCAACTCGATTTCTTTTGAAGCTTGGCTCGAGGCTCATGATTTAATTACGGCATCGGTCAGAACCCTAACACATGAATCAGTGCCAAGCATTTGAATTTTGATCACCTAAGTGTGAAAAACGGTCATAAATAACTTTTTCAGTGCCATTCTAACTTTGAATGGTCACTAAATGAACTGTTGTAAGTCAAGGTCTACCTATATTAAAAAAATTGTTTATAAGGGTTATATCTTTTGATATATGTCATATTAGACATTAAAACTGAAAGCAATTAATATATTCATTCATATAAAAATAACAATATACCCATTACATATTGATATAAATAACACATTGTTTAAAAGATATAAGGGAAAAAAGTGGCATTGGTTTACATTCTTTGCAAATCTCCTTACTGTCTGGTTTAGTAGAGGACACCTGGATTCCCATACCTGCTTCTGCATTCAATCTGTTGCAATATGTTGTTGTCTTTGAAATATATGAAGAAAATCCAGCCTCACAAAGAGTTGGAGACTTGGAGTAATTGGAAAAAGGAAAATATCTGAAAATTCTAATAATCTTTTCAAATAATTGTAGATATTTTTCAATATTACACACAAATTTACAAGTGTTGGTTTCTTAAAGATTAGTTGCAGTGTGGAATCTGAACCTTAGCAGTGAAATTTCCATACTTACATTAAAACCCATTGTACTGCCTTGCATTTTGACTGGATCTTTAAGCATTTTGCAAAATCATTGAGTTATATGGCTTTTTCAAATGTCACATTTCAGTATACAGTGGCATTAATATTCTTTAATATCACCATTGAACTTATAAAAAGTCTTGAAATATTGAAAAGATGTCAAGCTCGTGGTGGATTGAAGTTTCCCAAAATTCTAATTTTTACTTGAAAGCTCAGCTAGCACTAGCACTTAGACTTATATACCACTTCATAGTGCTTTACAGTCCTCTCTAAGCGGTTTACAGAGTTGGCACATTGTCCCCAACAATCTGGGTCCTCATTTTACTGACCTCAGAAGGATGGAAGGCTGAATCAACCTTGAGCCTGGTGAGATTCGATCTGCCAAACTAGTGGCAGCCGGTGATCAGCAGAAGTAACCTGCAGTACTGCACTCTAACCACTGCGCCACCACAGATTCTATCATTTGTACCAAACATTGCCATTAATCTGAGCTGATGGGCTCGTGGCCCTGTTCCCTCATATGCATATGCGTGTAAAGGCGCCCTTCCCACCCTCTGGGCCACCAAGCAGAGAGGTTAGGGAACTCGGGGGTATGGCATAGAAGGACATCTTCTGAACCAGGGGTGTCAAACTCACATCAACATGGCGGTGTCACATGATATATCAGGACTTTTTCCCACTTCACTAAACTAGGCGTGGCCAGTGCGTGATGCATCTGGCCCGTGGGCCGGAAGTTTAAGAGCCCTGTTCTAGACCTTACCTGCTGACCTGCACTTAGTGACCATTCGAAGTTAAGCTACTTATGAAGGTCTCCCTCCACATGATCATATGACCACATTTTAATTACTAAGCAACCAGCCCACATTTATTCTGTTCACAGCATCCCTTGGTCATATGACTGAGATTTATGTTGGCTTTGCCAGAAACCGGTATTTGCTTCTGATTTCCAGCAAAAACCATCCATAATGAACAATGGGTTCACTTAATGATTGTGGCATTTGCTTAATGACTATCACAAAAAAGCTCACAAAATCAGGCCTAGACCCATGCTAACCCACTTTACAGGCATCATGACTTACAACCCTAATTATCAGGCTCAATTATGGTCAAAAATTGAGGACTACCTGTACTGGTTTATTAACAAGACCTAAAAAATAGTCATGAACTTACAACAGTTAGGGACTGTTCAAAGTTACAACAGCACTGAAAAGAAGTGTTTTATGACCATTTTTCACACTTATGACCATTGCAGCATCCCCATCGTCATGTGGTTTACATTCAGATGCTTGATAACTGATTTATATTTATGACGGCTGCAGTGTCCCCCAGGGTATTGTGATTATCTTTTGTGACTTCTGACAAGAAAAGTCAGAAATAGTAACAGTGTTTACTACTGTTGCAAGAAAAGTTGTGAAATGTGCAAAACTCACTTAGCAAATTTCTCACTTAGCAACATAAATTTTGGCCTCAACTGTGATCATAAGCTGAGGACTACCTGTACCCAACCTTTGTTAAAAATTTTTTGAATGTTTCTTTGGTATTACCATAGTATTACCATAATGTGTTATCCCAGGGTGCCATTGACTGGGCATTGCAAGGTGTATTTATTCTACAGATGGCTACTGCTGGGTGGACAGATGGAGGCCGTGGCTGGGAGGCTTTGCTCCATTTGCTGTTACAGACCTGTTTCCCAGGTATAGTACTTCTTTCCAGAGAGGCAACACTGGAGCAGATAATTTCAATGCACAAACAGCAACTATATCTTTCATCTCAGCTAGACTCAGCAGCCTCTAAATATTTGGGCAACATTGCTGGTGGCCCAGGTTGGTAATATGCATGGTGATCTAACAGTAGATTTACACTCCCAAAGAGAGTGTTTGCAATCTGCTTCACATGTTTAAAGCATAAGTTACTACATTTCAGGGTGAATGTTGTGTTTTTCTTTTGGGTAGATAAGGGAGGAGAAAAAAGAAGCTGAGATTTTAATTCTCTCTGCCAAGCAGTAGCAATACACTGATATTAAGAAAGCAATTTACCAAGGCTTAACTAAGTGTTTCAACTTGCCCTGCCACATGCTTTCTTTTAGGCTTGTTTGTCTATTGTACATTTCCAACTGGCTTATCTTGTTAAACAAGTACTGCTAAAAGTTCCAAATTTGCTAAGAGAATGACAGTAACATTACTATAACATATTATCCCAGGGTGGCATTGATAACTGGTGTCATCATGCTGTCTTTCTACACAGTTCTTGGATGAACATCATCATCATGGTGGTTCTTTTCATTTTCTCACAGTAAAAGATACAAATCTGAAAAGATGCCAGAGTTTAGTAATTATTTAAATATAATTTAAATATTTTAAAATATAATTTTAAATTTTGGGCCAAAGTCATATAATTCTTTTAAAAATTTTAAATTTTGTATTGGTATGTGTTTTAGTTCTGGCTGTGCACTGCCCTGAGTCCACTTGGAGAAGGGCGGGATATAAATTGAATAAATAATAATAAATAATAATAATAATTTGGGTTAAAAAAACCAAATATTTTTCAGCAAACCCCTTGTAAATAAGAGTATTATCTTGTACATCAAAATAATGACTAAGCATTTTGTTTGAAGGAGCTTAATGTTTGTTCTATTCTGTTGGAATTATTCAGATTCTTAGTTTATGATTCTATTAAATACATTCATATCATTCCTATCAAGTTGTACTAGAATTATATCTGTTTTGGCAGTAAACCTAACAGTCTAGGCAAGTAAATATTGCATTATAGGGAGATCTGTTACCAAACCTGTCATTGGACAACATTCTAAAGCATCTCAATAGCTTTTTGGCTTTAAATTGCAATTTGATTAGTAGAATTCTTAGGCAAGAGTGTGTTATTTTCAGAGATATAACATATTGTGTATTGTATATGAACATTTATTTTGGGATACAATTTATTTTGTTTTAGTAATAAAAAACAGATTGTAAATATTATTTCAAATATTTTTAAAAAAATTTGTTCCATCTTTTTAAAATTCATATTGTGCACCTGTATAAAATGCCAACAACTCTCTAAAATGTTTATAGAATGTAAATAATTTATATCAGATTATTTTGTATCCATATATGGTTGATGCTTAACTTGTGAACAACTTCCAACACTTCAGTGATAGCCTGAAAGCTTAATATTAATATTGGCCCACTATCTGACGTCTAATTTGTCCTTCATATGCATATATTTCTTAAAGCCCAGGCACTAGAGAAACATTACAAATATAGGTATGCTAAAATCTGTATAACAATGTTCCACATTTTAATACAGGTAGTCCTTGACTTACGACCACAATTAAGCCCAAAATATATGTTGCTAAGTGAAAAATTTGTTAAGTGAATTTTGCCCCATTGTATTACTTTCCTTGTCACATTTGTTAACTGAATCACTGCAGTTGTTAAATTAGTAACATGGTTGTTTAGTGGTTTCCCCATTGACTCTGCTTATCAAAAGGTCGCAAAAAGTGATCACATGACCCCAGGACACTGCAACTGTCATAAATGTGAGTCAATTGTCAAGCATCCGCATATAAATCAAATGACCATGAGGGTGCTGCAATGGTCATAAGTGTGAAAAATGGTCATAAATCACTTTTTAAGTGCTGTTGAAATTTCAAATGGTCACTAACTGAACTATTGTAAGTCAAGGACTATCTGTAGTTGCGGGGAGGGATCTCATGGTCTGTTGTGCTATCTGTATTTCATAGCACTTGTTCAGTTGCCTTGCCATGGCACTCACCTTTCCTAGTCCATGCCTCCTGCCTTCAGTGCCTGCCTATAGTCTGCAGCAGTTGCCTCTAGCATCCTCAGCCCAGTTGCCTAGGATACAGTTTCAGGTACCATAAGCAAGCACTTCTGGATTCAAAACTCTTCCCACCTAAAGTTCTCACTTAACTACCTGCATGGTTCTCACTTAATGACGGCAACCGGGACTGCCAGGATTGTTTTTTTTAAGCAATGCAGTCATATGACCTCATGTTTTAAGACTTCATCATTTAGCAATGAAAATTTTGGTCTCAATTATCAACATAATATCGGAACTCCCTCTATTTAAAATTTCAGTATAGCTGTGATTTCTGTTACCAGTCATTATTATCTTTCTTTTTATGCCTTAAGTATAAATAATATTTTTAGTATATGTATGTGTTTAAAAATTTAGTATTTTTACATTTTGGAGCAGAAAAAGCAGAGTTTATATCTTGATATGACATAATGGTTTCTACATCTCTCTCCTACATATGATAAAGGAGTATTGATGTCCCTTCTTTTTCAAATTCCTCAAATTACTTGGTCATCCTATCCTCCTTCTGAGGTTGCTGGAGATTTCTGTTGCATGGCTGCAATTCAGAAATGAATATGTAAAAATTCATAGTATTCCAAAACATAGATTAGAAGATAAATCTTATCAGGAATTAAAGTTGGTTTTTATGTTGCACTTGTGACCAATTAACTGGGAAGAACTCATAGCTTTGATTGGATAGAATTGTAATAGTCTAGAGCAGTGGTCCCCAACCCCCGGTCCGCGGACCGGTGCCGGGCCGTGGAGTACCTGGCACCGGGCCACACAGCGGCCGGGGGACATGAACGCTGCAGCGCAAAGGCTCCTGGGCCGTGCCCCCACCCCTGTGCGCGCTCAGCGGGCCACGGCGATAAAAAGGTTGGGGACCACTGGTCTAGAGCAGGGGTCCCCAACCTTTTGGACTTCAGGGACCACCAAGTTCATAATTTTAAATCCCACGGACCAGTAATACGAATCCAGTGCGCCACTTGCTGACGCACCTGGACTCCCAGTGACAGGATGGGGTCCTTCAGGCACTCTCCCTCCTCTTTCTTTCTCTCTCTCTCTCCTTCTCTCTTTCTCTCCCACTCATTCTCTCTCTGATTCTCTCTCTGTCTCTTTCTCTCTCTCTTTCATTCTGTCTCTCTCTCATTCTGTCTCTCTCATTCTCTCTTTTATTTTGTCTCTCTTTTTCTCTCCCCCTCTCTCTTATTCTCTCTTTCTTTCATTCTTTCTCTTTTTCTCTCCCCCTCTCTCTTATTCTCTCTTTCTTTCATTCTTTCTCTTTTTCTCCCCCTTTCTCTCTTTCTCTCTCTCTTTCATTCTCTTTCTCATTCTCTCTCTTTTTCTCTCCTCCCCTCTCATTTTCTCTCCCCCTCTTTCTCTCTCTCTTTCATTCTCTTTCTCATTCTCTCTCTCCCCCGTTCTTTCTCTCTCTCATTCTCTCATTCTCTCCCCCCTCTCTCATTCTCATTCTCTCTCGCCTCTCTTTCTCTCTAATTCTCTTTCTCTCTCCTCCTCTTTCTCATTCTCTCCCTCTTTCATTCTCTCATTCTCTCTGTGTCTCTTTCTCTCCCTCTCTCTCCCTCTCTCTCTCCCCCTCTCTCTCTCTCATTCTCTCTCTCTCGTTCTGATTCTCTCTCTGATTCTCTCATTCTCTTTCCCTCTCCCATCTCATGGGTCATCTCATGTATCTTGGGGCTGACAGGAAGTCAAGCGTCTCCCCGAGAGACGAGGTGTATAGAGAACCAACAAGGGCCGAAAGAAACTTGCTTATTTCTCATTCTTCTTCTCTTTTGGTTCATGGAATAGTGTTAAATCTCTGCATAAGTCTAGCTTGTCACCACATAATAAGATTGAACAATTTTTTTACTCAAAAAATATTTTGGGATGTTGAAATAGTTTTTCATTAGTTTGAAAAGTTTTATTTTCACTTTCTTTTGTCTTATTTGTGTCCATTTAACTTCTATAGGGATTGGAAAATATGTTCATTGTTGTCAAGGTGTTGCTGACTAATGACATAATGTTATAAATCTGCACTGCTCAGTGCTTCCTTTGAGTAGCTACATAAATTGAATAAATAAATGAATAAATCAGAAATAATGACCCCTGAAGTTGTGAATGTTATTAAATGTAATACGATATTCTTATTGTCAATTATAGATAATTTTATATAACTTGGAAAGAATGTTTGTAGGTATTCCTTTGTAATACTTCATGTATGCTATTTCAATTTTGAAGAGCTATAAACCTAACCCAGTAATACAACTTGTTTGAAACCTCAAATATGCTTGCTATTTTTTCTGACTCCCAAACTCCATAGTTTGCAACTTTCTGAAAGCATGTGTAGCATTATTCATGGGTAAACATTTCTTACCTGTGCTTTGGCTTCTTTTTAAAGCACCTTTATTGACATGATTATAAATCAGCTGTTTCTCAGAATGAATTGGCAAGGCTTTTGTCTAATTGACATTTTTATATTAACTAGAACTTTAAAGCCACAGTACCGTACCAAATAATTATTATTTATATATGTTGGTGACTTTGAATGAGTTGGGTTCTTTTTCATAAGACTTGAGTTTGTACTAGCCAGAAGTCTTGGAGTCCACATATTAGTACAGTGAAGAAAAGGAAGCGTAGGCTGTTCTTTTTTGTTTTTTAGTGTTTTGTAGGGATGGAAATCTAGAAGGATGCCTGAATGGCCAGCTAATTAATTCCTAGGAAAATGAACCTGGAGATAACAGAAATGGGAGTATTAGAAATTAGACTGTTTTCTAATCTGCACGGTCAAATAAATCCAAGACCTCTATGAGATTCTGTTAATTCTGGCTCAGTTTGCTTACCCTTACTTTCAAAGTTAATTTGCTACCCTTAGGGTGTACTAGGGATGGATTTTGATCATTGGCATGATAGGGGTCTACTTTCCTCATCTCGGGGCAGAGTATTCGACAACGCAGGGGCAGCAGCAGAGAAAGCCCTCTCCCTAGACACCCATTCTTTGACTAACAGGGTCTGCAGCATACTTTCCCTGCCAGAACAGGTGAGACAGGAAATGGTATAACCGGCATGATAGCTCTTGGCCACAGCTGCCACCTGCTCTTCTAGCAAGACCCATAAATCTAAGACAAACCCCAAGTTATGCACTGGGTCTGTATAGAGCAGGGGTGTCAAACTTGATTCCATTGAAAGCCGCATTAGGGTTGTGTTTGACCTCAGGGGGTGGAGTGGGTGTGGGCAGGGTGGGCAAGGCCAACTTGACGTCACTTGTATCGGGGGCGCCTGTGGTGGCCCGAGTGCACTGCCAGAGAAAATGGGCTCCCGAGCTCTGTTTTCGGCTGTGACGGCCTCATGCAACCCTCTGACTGTGAAAACAGAGCTTCGAGGGCTGCATATGGCCCTCCCAAGCTCCGTTTTCACTCGTAGAGGCACAATGGGCCACTCTTTTGCTGTTTCCAGGGTGGCCCAGTGGGCCAGATCTAAGCACTCTACAGGCCGCATCCGGCCCCCAGGCCTTGAGTTTGACATCCCTGGTCTAGAGTAAAGGAGCCCCATCCAGGACCAAAGATGATAAACTTTTGGATACAGAGGGGGCCCATCCAAAGCCACTTTGTCTTACTAAAGTTCAGGTGGAGTCTGTTATTCCTCATCCAGATCTCCACAGCTTCCAGGCACTGTGAAAGGTACCACTGCATCACTCACTTCATCCAGTATAGAGACATATAACTGAGTAACTTAGCATCTTAATGTATTGGTAATACCTTGTCCCATGGTGACAGATGATCTCACCTATTGGTTTCATGTAGATGTTAGAAAGGAGCGGAAAGAGCATCAAACCCTGTGACACCCCCAGAGGAGAGGCCGTGCCCCCTATTAACATTGATTGGGTGTGGTGCCTTATTTTCCCCAAATGTGAAACAGTGGATTTTTCTTCCCCTTTCTTTTCCTGTGTTACTTTATTTATTTTTTAAATAAAAGGTGTTGGTTGCATGCTGTATCTATATGATCAGCAGGTTGTATTTTGTTGTACTTTCTTCAGAGCAACTAGTAATACAATATATGTGTTAAAATTATTTATAGCCTCTAAATAAAGTTTGGTATGATTTTTACAGGTAGTGCTTGGGTTATAATGGCAAATCAGTACAGGAATGTCTATTACTAAGCAATGCAATCATAAAGTGCAATGTAAAATGACCATGTCATTAAGCAACAACAGTTCCGGCAATCTTGGATGTTATTGTTAAGTGAGAGCCATGTTGGTCATTAAGTGAGAATCTTGTGACAAAGCTTCCAACTTCCTGTTGGATTTCCCATTGACTTTGCTAATGGGAAGCCAGTATGGAACATCCAAAATTGTGATCATGTGACTGTGGCTCACCATAATATTGTAATTGGGAGTGGGCACCAAGTGCCCAGAATGCAATCGCCTAACTGTGGAGATACTGCAACGGCAGAAACTATGTGGACCTGTCATAACGTAAGCTCAGCACTGTCGTAATTTTGAATGGTTGCTGAACAAATGTTTGTAATCCAAGTACTATTGTAATTTTGAGGGTTATTTTTCAGTAGCACATCAATAAAATACTATATTTGTCCCTTAAATATTATGTCATTCTCCTGACAGTGAGGAAGGTTAAGTATTTTCTTCAAGATTGGTTGGGGTCTTTGCATAGGAATTATTCAGCTAATGAATTATGTGAAAATATGTGAAAAGCTGGTCTTTTTCATTTGAAAGTCTTTCTAAGACTGCCAATTATTTATTGCACTTTTACTTCTGTAATAAAAGCCTCTTTTTTTTATCTTGTTCTTGTTTTCTGGCTATTTGACCTTTGCATATCTAGGATTTGGTATTTTCTTTTAAAAAAAGAAATGTCCATGAATTCTGTTCAAATGAATATTTTCTTTACAGTTTATAAAATGTTTGTGGTTATGAATAATTCTAGTAGTATTTTAATTTTAGTTTTTAAACACAATGTTTGTTCTCAGTTCAGTTATCCACAGATTGAAAGAAAAAGTTGCGTCTCCTTGTCTCATCACATGCAGAGATTCATAAAATTTCTTTTTAGACAGTATAAACATTAAAAATAAAACTCATTCAAGACATTTCAGTGTTTTCTAAAACAGATGAAAATATCCAGATAGTTTAATTTCAATGCAGCTCCTAGCATAAGGTTTGCTTATGCTTCTTCTATTGCTGGACCGATGTTATCCTTGAATTTAGATAACTCTGGTATTATCCAGAAATAGTTTACTGCTGTGAAGAGAGAGTGTAGCAGGTCATTTAACCAATTAATCCAATTAATTAACTAATTTAAGACATAATGGTTGGCTTACTAGGTAACATCTTCTATTCCTTGAGGCAGAAATAAACCTTTTTAACTTCTTAGTTAAAAAAAGAAAATATGGAATTAGATGCGGTAAAAATATAAGTACACAATAGATTGGAATAATAATAGTATGACCTTGACCAAAATGGGTATGTAAAATAAGAATATTTATGAAAGGGCTTACTTACAAAGAATTTTTAGTACCTTATTGAAATTATTGGTGATTAGATTAACTGTCCCAATGTAAAATCTTCTGAGATTGATTGATATTTTGCAAATTTATTCTTAATAGCTACCAAATTGTAGCTAGGAAAAAAATGTAAATCCATAATTGTACAGTAACACCTGCTGCCTACTTCTCCTTTCACGTCTTGGTTGATGGTAGTAAATTCATTTGTACCATCAAAGCATAATTAAGAGAATATATATTTCATAAATTACTTTTGTTAGAACTAGCTTTAAAGTTTGCCCTGACATACAATTTTGATGATTTGATGGAAATATTTGTAATATAATGAAAATGTATGTTTTTTGGCTGCTTGAACTCTGGGAAAATGTGACATTCATGAAAGAATTGATGAAATTTTAAGCATAAGAAAGAGTGTTATATCCTCCCTGTTTTATGGTTTGGAGTGTTCGGCTCAGTATTATTTTTTTTTTAAAGGAAGTCTGTTTTTTAAAACTGAAAAGATTTTGTGTTCAACTAATTATTTTGTTTGGTAGAGATTTTACTCCTAACAAAGAATAGGCAACTTCATCGTTCTCTGTTTTCTTGCCTCTCAGGGAAAATCTATCGCAGAGAACGTCCTGTTCTATGTGAAATAGATTATATTACTTTTTTCCCTCATCTTCTGGTCTGTCATTTTGGTTCCACTGTTCCCAAAAGCTTGTATGACAGAATGGCTTATGTCAAGTTATAAATATAATATTAATAATTTCTCTGCTGATAAAATCTTGCACTGATAAATGTTTCACATAATCATGTCATAGCTTATGTTCTCAATGTGTCTTAGAGTTCCAAATCATACAGTTTTAAAAAAAACTACATTTAATTCAATCAAAACTAGTCTTAATCACTATCCAGAATTCCCCAGCAGTCAACTAGATGCATGTGAGAATCTGAGTGTAATAGAACTGGCTAGCCTTTGTTTTCATATTGTATAATTTCAAGTTCTAGAACTATGAAAAGCTTTCATTATCCATTTTCTTAAATATGAGCTTACATTAAACACATCTATTACGTCTGTCACAATCATTTTCCAACTGAAACAGTCCCAAATCTTTTTCTCTTTAAGGGAATTGCTTCATGAACATAAGCCCATTTGCGTATATTTTCAGAGTTTAGAATGCCCTTTTGGAATTGTGTTGGCCGAAACTGTATATTTTATTCTAAGCATTTTTGTTGAATTATATTGTATTAATATAAATGAGTGCAATTATATTGCCCTTCATTACTCAGGTTCCTTGTTTTTTTTTTTGCTGTTTGCAAAGGTAGTGTAGGTCAAATACCCTTAGAACTTGTTGATATGCAAAGAGAGAGCATAAAATGCAACCTTTAAGAAGTATCCTGATCATGCAGCATACGGTGTGGTACCTTATTTGGGGAAATTATTTTTAGGAATTACACATATGCTCATATCAAAGCAAATACCGCAGATGCATGTTTGTGCAAATAAACTTATTCCTCATTTTTCTGAGTTAGCTACTTAGGACAGATGTGATTTTGCTCTGAATTGACAAAACAAAGATATCTAAATTTTTATTTCTGTCTTTCTGGTAGGAGCTTTTTTTCCTCCTCCCCTTTCTCTCAAGATACAAACAGGGGCTTGACCAAACTGTCTGAGGAACTCCATTTTCTGTCTCTCCCTGCATGTTACTAAATGAATATGGAGCAGTTGAAGTCACAGACTTGGCTCTGGGCCACTGGTGCTCTGTGTGTAGCTTCTGTGCCACTTTAATGAATAGATATTCAGAGATAAGCAGAGATTCAACTTGGAAGAGGGTATGTTTTTCTCTTTCTGTCTAGTTTTCTTGACTGCATCCAATCCCAATGTACTCAATATATCTACTATTCTTTCCCCATAGCTTTTGTATCTTGCCAGAATGATTTAGCTTTCTTTCTAGTTAGACAAATTGATGTTTTGATAACTGAAGATTTGCCTCCATTAGATAATAACCAGTGAATGTAGAAAAGTTTGCTCAGCCCTTTTGTCAGTTAAGGTCAGGGGAATATTGCCGCGTATGTACATTCAGCTGAATGGCTTTAAGATGTAAATTCTTTCATAAGGCAAGTTAGGCAGCCGGAGACAGCACACTGTGATGTAATACTCAGATTCCATTAAGTATGGTGCCAAAATCCAGCTAATTAGATTTGTGTAATAGATTGGATTTGGATTAGATATTGCTAATAAGAAGTAATTTATATACTGTAGATATGTCTTAGAAAACATTACTAAAACAAACAACAAAACCACAAACATGTCATCATGAATCTGAATAGTTTTTTAAAATATATATTTATGTCATTTAAAATTATTAAGGAAAGATGATATGTCTTAATTTTGTTACTGTTTGACTTTTGTTTTTCTTGGTTTTAATAGCTTTACTTCTCATTTTTAATGCAAGGTAAGCACATTGCTTAAATATAGCAGGTATTGTTATGATTCTCATTTTTAAATGATTAGTCTCTCACAAATAGTATAGTTGATTGTCTTATTTTTCCAATCAAAAAATATAAAATTTATTAAATAATAATATAGTAGAGACAAATACTCTTAAGGTCTTTTTAATAAAATTGTGACTTTTTTCTTGTTTTAACTGAAATTGTACATTTCATGGTGATTTTTAATTTGCTTATAGACAAAGATAAAAAAGTTTTAAAAAGCATTATGGTAAGGGTACAATTTGAGGGTAATTAAGTTATTACCCTCAAATTGTGGGAGGGTAATAAAATAAATAATTTCTATGAATTTTAATTGTAAGTAAATATGAGTTCTACAGTTTTTTTTAGTCCAGACTACCTGTTCCTTTGAAGGTAAAATAAAGATGAGCTATGTTGTTCTTTCTGTCCTGAATATTTCTGAGAATAGATTAAAATTATCTATATTATTGATTGGTTTGCATGGTAGCACACATTCTTCTGAAATTAAAAGATTTATACAGGGTGACACTTTTGAACTCTTAACTGGCATAGTGGGCTACTGTTTCTGGAACGCTTGCAGATGGTTGCCTTAGTTATAATTATTTGCATTACATTTATTTCAAAGAATTGGATAAAAACTATTAGGCAAGTACCTCCAATTATTATAAATAAATCTAATTTCTGATTATGATTAATATAATTATATTTAATAAATATTAACATGATTAATATAATTTAACTGTGAAAGAAGGTCCTGTAAGTCAGTGAAACAAAATATGGTTTTGATAGAAGTTAAGACTTCTATAAAGTAAAGAAAAAAGAAAGTTACAGAAGGAACTGTTGGACGAATTAGGAAAAGCGGAGAAGATAGTGCAGCAAAACCCAGGCAATGAGGCAGCTAAAGAAAATTGGATGATCCTACGACATAAATTAAACATTCTAGATCAGGAAGAATTGGCATATAAGATAAAACATACCAAACAATACTATTTTGAAAATGCAAATAAACCGGGCAGGTGGCTCTCCTATAGCTTAAAAAAAGAGAAAGAGAAAGGGATTATATATCAGATGGAAGATTTAGAGTGGCATATAGTAAATAAACAAGAAGATAAATTAGAGATTACTCGAGAGTATTACGCTACTCTATATGAAGAGGAAGGAATTCCAAAAGAAAAGGTGGACAAATACCTATCGGAAGAAACACTCCCATTAAAAGGGGAGGATGAGAGAGAAATGCTCAATAAAGAAATCACAATGATGGAGTTAAAGATGGCGATATCGAAACTTAAAATGAATAAATCACCGGGCCCAGACAGATTCCCAGGAGAATTATACAGAAATCCAGACTTAGAGGAAAAAATTCTACCAAAACTGTTAGAAATTTACAATGAGGCCCTGACAAAATCCAAAATACCAGAATCATGGCGGGAGGCATACATTACACTCCTCCAAAAAGAAGGTGCAGATCTAAAACTGATAAAAAATTATAGACCTATCTCACTTCTCAATATGGATTATAAGATCTATATGAGTGTTATAGCAGGAAGGCTAAAAATAATCTTGAACAATTTGATACATAGTGACCAAAATGGATTCCTCCCCGGGAGACAGATAAGAAATAATACAAGGATGGTAATAGACATACTCGAATATTATGAGGCACACCCAAATAAAAAAATAGCACTGGTTTTCTTAGATGCCCAGAAGGCTTTTGACAACTTGAATTGGGATTTCATGATACAACAGATTAAAAAGATGAATTTCGGTCCAAATTTTGAAAACACAATAACCACAATATATGACAAACAAAGAGCCAACATTTTACTTAACGGAGAATTGACAAAAACCTTTCAATTCAGAAAGGGGTGAGACAAGGGTGTCCCTTGTCACCACTTTTGTATATATTAGCCCTAGAAGTCTTATTAAAAAGAATTAGAAACAATAATGATATTAAGGGATTGACAATTAGAAAGGAGACATATAAGACCCAGGCATTTGCTGACGATGTGGCCCTCATTATGGAGGAGCCATTAGAAACAGGCATAAAAATATTGGAAGAATTGGGTAAATATGGAGAGGTAGCCGGCCTTAAATTAAATAAAACCAAAACTAAACTGCTAACCAAAAATATGACAGAGGAACGAAAGAAAGCACTTGAAGAAGCAATGGGACTCCAAATAGTCAAGAAGGTAAAATATCTGGGAGTGTGGATATCGGCAAGGTGCTCGGCCCTTAAGGAAGACAATTACGTGCCCTTAATCAGAAATATTAAACGGGACCTAGAAAAGTGGGGAAAACTTCAGATATCATTTTTAGGCAGGATCGCGGCAATAAAAATGAGTGTGTTACCAAAGTTGCTGTACCTGTTCCAAACTGCTCCTATCAAATTGGACAAAAAATTCTTCTTCGAACTTAATTCTACCATAAGAAAATTCATTTGGGGTGGGAAGAAACCCAGGATAGCGATTAGAAATTTGCAAGACAAAAAGGACAGAGGTGGGTTCGGACTCCCAATATGGGAAATGTACCACAAAGCAGCGAATTTGGTTTGATTGAAGGAGTGGGCAATTCTGGAAAATAAAAGACTTCTAATCCTGGAAGGGCACGATTTACAGAAGGGCTGACACACCTTTCTTTGGGACACAGGGAAAAGAGTAAGGACATATTTTCATAGTCATAAAATAAGGGATACACTAATACAGACATGGGGTGAAATAAGACGAAAACAATATACAAAAGTCCCGAGATGGCTCTCCACAATGGAGGCCATGATATATCCTAATTTATTGGAAATGGGGAAAATGGTCAAATACAAAGAGATATTAGATGGGGGAGGGAACCTTAAAACAAATGAAGAATTGGAAGAACAGGGCATCCACATTGATTGGTGACCGTATGCACAAATAAAGACCCGTTATAAAAAGGACAAGGAGGAGTTTGGCATTGAGATAGGTATCAATGGATTTGATAAGATATGATGGGAACAGATAACAAAATATTAGCTAAATTATATAATTACTTGCTGGAATACGATATGATGGAAGAGGTGGTTAAGGAGCAGATGATAGCATGGGCCAAAAACATTGGACAAAGTATAAATTTAAACGAATGGGATACAATTTGGAATAGCAATCTTAAAATGACTAGGGCGTTGACTTATAAGGAAAATCAATATAAGTTGCTATACAGGTGGAAATGTGGCCATCACCAAGGCACTTTCTACCATTGCTGGTGGACCTGCCCCTAAGCGAAAAAAATTCTGGAAAATGATTTGGAAATGGATTAAGGAAATAATAAAAGATAATATTGAATTTGAACCGAAAATCTTTCTCCTGGGAATCCTGAAAAAAAATACGAAAAAAAGAAGAAGTATTTAATTATACACATAATGACAGCGGCAAGAATAACCTACGCTCAGTATTGGAAGGAGAAAAAACTACCACCCGAAAAACAAGTAATCAGAAAAATTTTAGAGTGCGCCGAAATGAATAAGCTAACATTAGAATTTAACGAAAGAGAGAACACAGAATATTATAACGTGTGGGAGTTGTGATATGAGTGGATAGAGAAAAGAAACAAAAAGTGAAGTTTGAGATGTACAAAGTTTAATTAATAATGATCATAAAGAGTTAAACATTACCATGTGCATTATTGAATGAAGGTTGCAAACTATGTAAATAACAGGTAAATAAGATGTATATATGATCACAAAGAACTGTGCATTACCATTTGAAATAATACCCAAATCATACACAAGCAAAGATACAATATTATGTAAATAATATGTAAATAATATGTATTTATATTCAACACCACAGAACAGAAAAACGTTGAATTGTATTTCTATATTTCATAATAAAAAACAATTAAAAAAAGAGAAGAAGTTAAGACTTCTACTTATTACCTTTTTAATAGTAGGCTTGAGTTGCTGAGTGTGGCTGACTATATAGCCTTGTCATAGTTTCTTCTCTCAACTTTCTTTATTTGTTCTTTCCAATGTAATTTATTGTGCCGTTTGTTGAATATGTTGGATATAAAATTATGAGGGTCGGAAAAAATGAGCTTGGAAAGCATTAGCTCTTTTTGATATTTAAAAGACTTACGTTGAAAGCTGACATCTTCTTTGCTAGAAACAAAACATGTTATCTTGTATAAAATAAATTTCCAGGCGTTGCTTTCTGAATTTTGCTTGAAAATTCTATAAGATAGAAAAGTTTACAGAGTTTACAGTCTCTGGCAAATGTGTGTGAGTATAAAGGCAATTCAATGGACTAGTATTTATATTCAGGTGAATGCACAGAATGGTTGCCCTTGCTAGTAAATTTAAATGAATTTCTACCCGTGGATAGGAAAAACAACTGGAATGATATATTATTAAGCATCACACTGTGTACCACGTTCTGGCATTTGATAATCTACATCTTCCGGCAGATACTGAAAATCTGTGCAAACTTCCCCAGTGTGAAATTGCAGAATCTAATGGTTCATGTATCCAGTAATGACTACAGAAATAAACCATATGGGTCCTTGACCTCTTTGCCCTCCATCAGTTAGCCTGAATGACAGTGTGCTTCTTTATATTTGTTGTATGCTTGGAATTATGTAGTTAGCTGTCTCTGTCTGGGCCATCTTTCCTTGGGGACTATAAGTGGAAGTTATTGCCATAAATAGACACAATAACAGCAAGTAGTGCTCTGGCAAGTTCAACTGCATGTTAATTGCAAATAATACAAATATGAGGAGCAGGAATAGATTCCAAAGCAGATTATTTTGAATTGTTCATACATGTTTGCTATTACTTGTAACTGTTTGAACCCTAACTTCATTTGATAAAAGGAATGTTTATTTAGAGACCATGTATCATCCGGTGTATTGGATGCTTCAAGCAATCTTAAATATATAATACTTATTTGTAAAATATATAAATAGTGAGCTGATTTGAAAACTTGGTCAGTTTGTGGATTGTATTGTGTTACATATTAACAACAGAATGCCATAGGATAATAGGAACTCAGAAAATAATGTATGTCGACAGTATATGGGTAGTTGAAAATCTGTCTGGAAAAAAATTACATTGGAATCTGCATATAGAAGAAAAGGATTTCCTGAAGCCTTAGATTTTGAGGCATTTTGGCAATGTGTGAAAATGTGCCACATCACCAGTGATTGTTTGCATGGTTTTAAGACACTTGGGAAGGATGGAGTATGGAATGAAAAATAATTTATGGCTAAGACACATAGGAATTTGGGAGAAATGCTATAAATTTTATCTTATTTTGACAGAAATATGCTGTATGTAAATATCCTTTAGTGGAATGTTATAAGTTCTTTCTACTATCCCAGCTATTCAATTTGTAATAAATAGTGTTATTGGGTGATCAAAGATATGGTTGGTGAGCATCAGCTCTTCTATACAAATGTTCTGACTTGTTTGTAGGCATAGCAAGAATTTATTTCAGGACATTTTCAATGGGTTATCACTTACCTCAAGACGGGAATTCCAATGAACTACAAAATTGAGATTGAATGATAGTTGTTTGAAGAAACCAAAGCTGATGGCAGTTCTCCCTCCACTTGCCAGTTCTTACTTTACCTGAGCTTCTTTCATGTTTCTCCATTCCCTATAGCTGTTATAAAGTCCTTTCCCATTGGATGTAATGTACCTATTCTTCCAGTAACCATTTGTAGCCAGTGTATTGTAGTTATTCTGGCTGAGAGTGACAGGAAGGAATCCTTACCAAAGCCGCCTTCCTTCCTATTTTTAAAATAATAGAATGGATAAGTGAATGGCTATAAACAAGGGGTGTCAAACTCAAGGCCTGCAGGATGGATCTGGGCCATGGGGTGCTTAGATCTGGTCCATAGGGTCAGCCTGGAAATAGCAAAGGACCGGTCTGCGGTGCTCTGCTAGCAAAAACATTTTTTTGCATCCGGTTTTGGCTGGCAGAGTGCTGAGAAGGCCGTCCAGGTCAACAATGGGGCACGGAGGGTGCGTGCAGCCCCCCGTGCCCGATTTCAACCGGTAGGGTGCTAGAGGTGCTGCCGTCCATCACGTCTCCGCCTATGGCTGGCCCATGGAGGACAACTACAATGCTGATCCATCCCTCGAAGAAATCCAGTTTGACACCCCTGCTCTAAACCATTTGTAAGGCATAGGCCGATTGCTTCTGTAATATGCAGTCAATAGTTAATAGGTCCTGACAAAAAAAATCAATTTCTCTGTTACATTCAGGCAACCGGGAAGAGACCATCAAAGGCAGCCAAGCTATAAACCGCAGGAGCTAGAATTTTAGTAACAGAATAAAGCAAAAATTACACTTTAGTTTTGGATATCGCCTTAGTTCTTCGTATTTCAACATCTGCCAATGCATGCTTTTTTGGTATGTATATTGAAGGAAGCACTTTAATATTTTGCACTTTAAGGTAAAAAGCATCAGTTGTAGACTTGAGTTTAGAAGATCAAGGTCGGCTTTATCAGAACAAAATGCATATGCTACTGCTGGTAAATTTGTACAAGCAATAACTGTTATTGAGAGGTAGATTAGTTGGTGACATGTGAGGACTTGTCTCATCAGGAAGGACTGAAAAGAATCTATTTTAACCTCTAAGCAATTTTTCTGTGGCTAAAAGGAACTCAGGAATGCAGCTTGGAATCCAGCATTAAAATTTAAAAATGTTGCTTGGTGTTATCTAGAATATCTCTGATCCCTCATAGGCTAGCCAAACCTGAACATGTCCTCTCAATATGAGAAGATGCAATGTCGTGATAACTGAGAAAGACAAGTTCCATGATTCTGGCAGCATTTGTTCCTTTTTATTTATTTATTTAGTTTTTTGGGGGAAAAAAGCAGATAATAGATGAATTATACAAAAAAATGTTGCAGTTTTGATGTCAATGTTCACAAGCTGCAGAATTAAGATCCTTTGCTCAGTGATGTGAACTGTAATATTGGTCATCAATTTAAACAAAAGGGATGTGCAATACTTTAATGATAAATATTTGTAATGAATACCAATGAAACACTTGTATGTATCATGGGATTCAAATATATGCTATATAACTAGAGTGTAGAAATCTATGCTCTGTAGCATTGTAACAAAACAAGCAAAGCCTATAATATAATAATAATATAATATAATATAATATGATTTGATATGATATGATATGATATGATATAATATAATATAATATATAATATAATATAATATAATATAATATAATATAATATAATATAATATAATATAATATAATATAATATAATAATATAATATAATATAATATAATAATATAATATAATATAATATAATATAATATAATATAATATATTATGCAGTGCAGTGCAGTGCAATGCAATGCAATACAATATAATACAATATAAGCAAAGTTTATAATTTAAATATGTTTTCTAGATATATTGGAAGTTTTACTATTTGCTAAACTATATGATTATAATTAGAGGTAACTGTGGAAGTTAAACTAGGAAATCATCTGAAGAATTCCACACTGAAGAAAGGTAGTATATTATATGCACGTCTAAATACTTATTTACTCATAGTGAATTAATTTCTCATGTGTTCGTCCACATGCAACCAAAATTGCATTGTCCCTATCCCAAGATGCAGGAATCACAGGATTTTCTCAAAAATCTAGAATGGTATTCCTGAATAGATTCAGTGAAGACCAAATTGATTAGTACCTGAACAATTACTGCTAGGGAAGGCTTGGAGAGAATGGGAAATGGACTGGAATTCTGTACATTCTGTAATATTTTCTTGCAAATCTTGTTGGTATCTTTCCACTAGGACCTTGTTTTATTCCTGCTGTGTTCAAATTAAAAAACTTTTTAAAAAAAATCCCAAAACTTGTCTAAAATTTGATGGTGACATTATTTCTGAAAAAGCCAGGTATAACAACATACCGTATTTTTCCGTGTATAAGATGATACTTTTTCTTTAAAATATTTACTTAAAAATGGAGGGACATCTTATACATGGGGGCCCGAGAGGAGAATCACAGTTGCGAAACTGCCGATACCTGATTTCTACAAACTAGCCTCATGAGCCAAATCTCCACTTGCTTAAAATATTGATTTCTGAATTTTGGGTAAGAAAAGTGTGGGGGGGCATCCTATACATGGGGCGTCTTATAGACGGAAAAATATTTAATCTTCATCAGCCAAAAGAAAAGGTGGATAGAGGTTAGAGAGATTAACTGAACCTTCCCATAGTAAAGACACTTTTCCCAAATACCCAGCAGGCTCACACTTGTAGGAAGTAATACATGTAACAGCATATTGGAAGATAAATGCAAATTTTGGGCAGACTCTCAAGGGAGGAGGCTGTCATTTAGAATGTTGGCCTCAAGCTGTTTAGGGCTGTGTTAAAGATATGTTACTGTATGCACATAACATAGAATACAGCAGTAAACAATGAAAAAAAAAAGAGGAAGGCTGTGCATTAAAAAAATGTGTATGTATTGTACTAAGTTTCTTCAACTGTTGTGCCTTCAAGATGGATAATATATCTATCATGCTGCAGTGCACATGAAAAAGCAATTAGGTTTTGGCTTCTTGACAATAAATCTATTTGGGAAAAATACTATATTGCTGTAGAATTAAGAAAGCTTGTCTTAAGCAGTGTATTCTTAAATATCTATTGTCTTTCTTACTAAAAGCTGTTTTTTATATAACCTAAAACTTAGTTGAACCCAATTTTCACTTTAAATCTGTTTGAGGATTTCTCATCTCTTTACACTGGAATAAAACTAATTCTAAAGAACTAAATGCTCTCTGCCATTCAGTAATCATAAATTCCATTTTATAAAACAGCCCTTTTATACTGGAATGTAAGATTTGTGATTGTTAATTACAAACCAAAAATGGATGAAATTTTCCAGTAGATTTACAGAAGAAGGAAATACAAATCCAGCTTAAAAATTATTTATGTAAACAGCCTGATAATAGGCTCATGAATACAGTTCTGTGTGCATATCATGTGACACACTTTAGAGGTAAGTTAAAGGTGCGTAGATGTACTTTCCTTTGCCAAATTTTATGTTTCATTAACTGGATTCTATACGAAACAAACAAAATGTTAAAGAGTTATGTAGTTTCTTACCAAGCACATCTAAATTACATTAAAGTAACCAAAACATCTTTACAATCCCCCCAATGCACGTCAGAACTTTTGAGCACTCTTAATGCTTGGAAATTAAAAGTTGAAAAATTTGACATGTGCTAAAAATCTAGATAATGATGAAGATAATATCCATAAAATCATGAACTGGTACTTTGAGCTACTAATTGTTGTGTTAATTCTAAAATGCAGAGTGTACCAATTAGTCTTAGTATGCAAGGATTACTAACTTTATTACTATGTTACATTTGCATATGTATATTTATCATAAGCAGTCCAGTTGGAAAGTACATAGAAAGTGTAACCATGCGCTGCTGCTAAAGTACGTAACTCTAAAGTAACAATTAAGTTTTTTTTTAATCTATGAAGTGTCAATTCTTCATCCAATAGATATATTTGGGAATTAAGATATTCAAGTTTTAGAATTTTTCTATGTATAGGATATTTCTTTTGAATTCAAAAATATTTTGCATATTCTTTACCAAGCTAATTTTAATTTGTTCAACAGTACAACAGTAATGAATTTTCACAGTTCGTTAACTTAAGATTTCTATTAGAATCTTAAAATCTATTAGATTACTAATAGATTTCAGTTTATCAATATAATAGACCAGGGGTGTCAACTTGATTTCATTGAGGGCTGCATCATGGTTGTATTTGACCTCAGGGAGCCGGGGGGGCGTGGTCAGGATGGGCATGGCCAGCTCGACGTCACTCATGTCCGGGGTGCCTGTGGTGGCCCGAATGCTCTGCCAGTGAAAATGGGCTCCTGAACTCCTTTTTTGGCTGTGATGGCTTCCTGCAACCCTCTGCCAGTGAAAACGGAGCTCTGTTTTTGCTGGCAGAGGGACCCTGGGCCGGTCCTTTACTGTTTCCAGAGTGGCCCTGTGGGCCAGATCTAACCACCTCGCAGGCCGGATCCAGCCCCGGGCCCTGAGTTTGATACCCCTGTAATAGACTGTTATAATTATAATATATTAACAAAAAATATTTATTTATCCTACACATTAATAGTAATAATTTTTTTAAAGAGTAGGGGAAATTGCATTAGAACAACTACAAAAATATTTTGATCATATTGCTCAAAAGAATATTTTTTTTTTGTTCCCTCATGGTCAAAAGAAACAAACATCCTTTAATTTGAATTTGTTCAAATTAAATTTTCATTAATTGTTTTGGGTCATTTAGTCCATTCCCATGCCTGAAATGGTTCCTTGTGGCTTCAACTCTTATAAATGTAATAAGTACATATTATCTTTAATATGCCACATTTGAATCAATATGTTGATTTTAACCCTAAATAACAGAATGATAGAATAGTCCACTCAAAGATGATAATGGTGTAGTTACTAAATTGCACTTCCAAAAGAAGAGTAATTGTGATGGTATCAGGCTTGATGGATGTACATCTTCTATTTATTCTTCCTAATGGTTAAACATCTAGTAATCCAAACTGGAGAATTGTAACTCTGGAAAGCAACTGTTCATTTAGGATTAAATATTATGATACATTTAAGTATAGGTTTAAACAAGAACATATTTTCATTACCAATATTTATTCCATAGTTTTTTGATGTACTAAGATATATATGCACCTTTTTTTGTTAGAGCAGATACCTTTTGGAGGTTGGATAATATTTTTTGTTGCTGTTTTTAAATCATATATGACCCCATACTTTACTGATATACTACAATTGGCTAGATTTTAGTAGTAGAATATTTCAGTTTTTTTTAATTTTCTGCTGCTCTGTCCTAGATCAGCCTGTAATTGTGCTCACATTAACAAAATTAAACCATGGTTTACTATGAACTAGTGGCTTGGTTAATGGCATCTGGAGATGTCAGGTTAAATAAACAAGTGGTCTAGGATTCCACTTCTTGAATACATTAGTGCAATGGGACAATTGGCGTTCTTGGGTTTACTCATGTAAACACAAACATCTGTCTTTGTGTTACAATTGCAGAATGGAAATGGTAGTGTGCTTCTAGTTAAATTTGGTAGTTTAACTAGAAACCCCCACAGAGTTGAAGGGCTCTGAAACAGAAACTTAGGTTTGGTGGAACCTTGATGATGATAATCAATCATAAATCAAATTAAAAAAAAAATAATGATTGAAACCTCTAATGTGCTTTCACCCACTGGACTGAATTTCTTTGGCAATTTGTATCATTTGCTTACTCTTGTTATTTCTTTTTTGTCCTTTCGGCAGCTTCAGTTTTCTTTTCTTTTCCCTTCTTTTCTAGCCTTTGGCATACCCTGTTCATTTGTAATTCTTTTTGCGAGCATTAAATTACTTGTTAACATTCTTTCTTATTTATGTTCAACTGTGTCTAGATTGTAGGTTTAGCTGGCTCTAAGGTCAGGCAGTTGTGTCTTTTTGCTGTTATTAGAGCACTGTTAGAATAAGCTCAGTTTTCAGGATGATGTTAGTAAAAAGAATGCTCAGAATTAGCCAAATGTATTTCAGTTGCGAGAATTTGGTAGGTTTTCTTTTTAAACTGCTATTTTATCTATAGTAATTAAATAAATCTAAAACTGGTGGTGGATGGAAAGAATGACCCACTATCCAAAGTTATATAAAATATAAATACTGTATAATTTAATGAGCCATCTCTCATGAACCTTCTTAATCAAAAGGTTGGCTATGTCTGTAGAAATCATTTGTGTATCAGGCAGGTTTTGAAATGTAGAACACAGCTATAGTATCCTTAACAAAAGATCATCAGCTCTGCTTAAATATTTCCAGCAAATCAAAGTGCATCAGTCTACAATATAAGGCAGATGGTTCTGTTGTTAATTCTGACCTCTAGAATTTAGCTAAGATGTGATTCCCTGCAGTTTCCATCCAAGTGATTGAAGACCGCTATCATATTCTCTTTTTTTTAAATAAATGAACCAATTCTTTGAACTGTTTCTTCTAAGATTTCTTTTTCCAGATTTATGATTAACTTGCTTAGTGTTTTCTGCAGACATTCTGCCAATATTGTTATTAAAACAGCATGTGAGAGATTTGATATAATAATTTAAATACTTCCTGACAAAAGCAAAAGATAGCTGAATTGTTACCAACCACAACTGGGACATTGACATCTTGTTCACATGATTCCCTCGGTTTTTTTTTATTCCCTTCAATATTTCAGATGAACTACCTATCCATTCCTACCTGTGTTGCATTTCAGAAAAAGATTGGTACGGGTAGGACCTGCAAGGAATGAAAAGGTTTCTGCGAGAATTTGTAAATTTCACAGTATGAAGAATTGGAGTATTTTTTTTTAAAAAAGGAATTCTTCCCTTGCAGGATTTATCTAAAATATTTATTCATGTGTTTATTTACATATATTTTATACATTGGCGTTTTCTTTTCAAGACAAAAATGTGCATTGATGTAGTCAGTTATGCCCCTGCTTATTATTTTAGTATAAGTTCAAAGTTTCAAATAGTTTGCTCAACAGTTAAATAAGTACTACTTTTATATACATTAAAACATTCTGAAAACATACAATTGTTGTTATTTTCAGTCCATTGTGTCTGCTTCCTGCTGGTCAAAGGTTATTATAATAGGGTGGTGTATAGTAAGCTGGAAAGCTGACAGGAAGACTAACACTGAGCTTCTTTTGGGGTAGACGCAACAACTGAAAAGATTAGAATTCGGAGATATGCTGAAAACAAAGAAGAGGTACTTTTTTATTAACAGTATCAAACTATCCATATAAATACTCTCATCTTTCATCTGATATGTTATAAAAATATGTATAGTTGGTTATTTTATACATTTAATCTTTTTTTTTTAAAGAGTTGATTGGTCTTTAAAAACTTTTTTTGAAAATATTTGCATAATTCTTCACTCTTGGAGCTTTAGTGATGTTTTCAGAAACAAAAGTAATCAGGATTTAATGTGTGTTAAATGTAGAATTTGCAATCTTGTTAAAATTTATTGAAAAATAATTCTTTGTGTAAGGCATTGAAACATAGATAGGAGGCAATTCTAATCATTTTGCAAAGAGAAGTTCTGCAAAGAAAGAACTGATTCAAAGACTTGAACAGAAGATGATAAAGTTCCCTATAGTTTTGAGCACATGTAAAGGGTTTGTGACTTTAAAATAACTTTTAAAATTAATTTTAAAAATTAATTAAAAATTTAAAGTAATTTTATTGGAGGAATAATGAAGAAAAAAAAGGGACAGGCTACTGAATAATCATTTATGTGAATTTGGATTCCTTGGTAGTCAACATGCCTTTCTTGATTACTACTGTTATTGTTTATAAAGTGCATGAAATTTAGATGTCAAATTCAATTAAAACTGATCATATTGACTTCAAACTGTTCCCAAATACCACCCTACATCCTTGTTTTTGTCACTTCTTCCATGATGAATAAATCAAAAGAAAGGGAAGACAGATGTTGCCTACTTTCTGAAAACCCCATAAAAATTTAAGACAGCTTTTCATAATTTTGAAATGGGAAACGACTATAAAATGGCTTCTGCTTTTTCAATCAAAACTTGAGCATACACACAGATCCATGAGCACACACACACACACACGTTAGAGTTTGTTGATATATGGAGCAGTTTTGGTATTTTTAGAAAAGAGAATCAATAAAACAAATATTAAAAGAATTACTCTTTAAATAATATTTAAAAAGATAATTCTAATAACATTAGTTTGTTTTAATATTATGCGCTTTGAGGCTTGGGTTAGAATATGTCAACACAACTTGACAAATATTGGTAAGTAAAGGGATTTATTGAAAAGCATCACTTCCAAAAGTTATCAACTGGGTGAGAAAGTTAATATGAAAAAAGTTTTTTGAATATGTATTTTGCAGGCCTAGCAAACTAATGAAATAACAAATGTCAAATGTATAAATGTTGGAAGATGAATTCAAACATTAGATTCAATTCAAACCTGCTCTCTGTGCTAGAGTTTAACTATAAGCTAAAATTATTTATCCTTTTTTTAAGGTTAACAAGATGGATAATGTTATTTGAAGTTTTAAAGCTCAATCAGGCAGTCTATTCCCACATGCCATTACAGTTTTATGAGAGTGGAAGAAAGCATGACCCTTTAATTGTTCTTGATTGTGAATGTGTATAGTGGGATTCCTCCTATGCAGCTATCTTCAAAAAGTGTTATATTTTGCAGGAGCAAGTGCTGCAGGGCAATGCAGGCAGAAGTCAGTACCATTTTTATTACTTTAGCTTGAGCTGGGCAATGCAATAATCTTTTATTGCATGATCAAATCTAACACACCTGGAATCTCCACTACCCAGAATTTACACCCAAGAAATCCTGGTGCTTGTCTGAAGTGCATGTTTACATAGAAGTGCTCTAGAGCTTAATAGCACATTTCAATTTAGAATAATAGATTAATAATTATAAAATAATTACACACACAACCTTATCAAGCATTTTATAGCTTTGCCTGCTTTTAAAAAAGGTTTCAAATATATGCTTTTCTAATTTTCCACTTTTAGGTTAAAAAATGCTGCAAGATGCAAAATAAAAAACACTTTTATATTTACATTGTTTTCAATGTTTTTGTTTGCATAAGTACACTAAAGTTAGAACAGACCAATGCAGAACTGGCAAATGGTGACAATAGATTAAAAACAGGAAATGTTGGCCATGTGTGTATTTCAAACAGCTAATCAGGATGATAGCTGGTGGAGTGGAAACTTCCACTGAGACTATTTTTTCCTTATTTTTCTTTGTAAGAAAAGATGGTGCTTCCTGGAAAACAATTCTTTAAAAATGTGAATGTATTTTTGGCAAAGGGGGAACAGCATAACAATAAGTAAAGATGCACCTAATATTTTCTGTCTTTATTTATAAAGCTTTGTAAAAAGGAGTTAAGATATATTATTACAACTGAAGCTTGAGCAATTATGCTTTAAATAGTTTATCTGTGTAGCAAGCCAGTAAATATCAATATTTAGTGTTAATAGTGTGCTAAATTATTTGTGTGCTAAATGTTGGATGAAATTATTTGTTTATTTGAATGAAAACCTGATGGTGAAGGAAAGTAGTCTGCTTTCCCCATTCATCCATTGGAGACTGAATCTGATAAAAGCCTCCCTTATACATAGGAGCTGCTATGATATAGAGACCTTCATATTCATTCATTAAATATCTTCCAACGTTTAGTGATCCACCATTTTGTTCTACATGTTTATTAATTGCTCGATTCCATCCTTGGGTAGGGGAAGTATTGAATCAGTTGAAAAGTTATGTTGGATTGTAATAGATCAAAGGTTTAAAATATAGGAAGCTTTTTCATCTTAATGCTTTTTTATTTTAATTAAGGAGAAATGGAAAAAAATGCATCCGCTGATGATAAATTAAAATATATACATAAATAAGGCACCGTAGTGGTAAAGTAACGTTGAAAGTAAGTCTCACTGAACTCTTCTTTCTCAATGGTTTGGGGGTTTATTGTTATAATTCTCGATAATGAATAGTACTCAACCTGTGGTCCACAGACCGCTGGGGCTTCAATATCATCACAGGGGGTCCGTGAAGGCTTGAAGAAATGCTGTGCTTTAAATCTTGAGTTAAGTCTTGGGGGGTCTGTGGCAATGGTGGGTTTCAAAAATTTTTACGGTTCTGTGGGTTGGTGGGCAGGGCATGGCTTGGTGGGCATGGCAGGGGAAGAATACTGTAAAATCTCCACTCCCACCCCACTCCGGGGGGAGGATACTGCAAAATATCCATTCCCTCCCCAATCCAGGGGAAGGTTACTGCAAAATCCCCATTTCCTCCTGATCAGCTGGGACTTGGGAGGCAGAGAATAGATGGGGGCGGGGCCAGTCAGAATTTTTACTACCGGTTCTCTGAACTACTCAAAATTTCCACTACCGGTTCTCCAGAACTGGTCAGAACCTGCTGAAACCCACCTCTGGTCTGTCGCCACGGTCCATGGCCACAAAAGGTATTTAAAGGGGATCCATGATGAAGAAAAGGTTGAGAATGACTGCTATATAGTATTACTGACATTATATTGTAATTGATTCAGGGAGCTCAGTTTCTAAGAAAGCATGCATAAGATTGTACAAATCTGTTATACTTAAAATTAAAGCTCGTTCCTTATTACGCTTAATTTTTCCTCTTTTTTTTCCCCTTCAGATGGGACTGATGGAATAATCCCTGCAGTACAAACTCTAATTCTGGTTAGGTTTCAGCAATACTATTATTCTGCTTTAACAGGGCAGAAAAAGCTTGAAAATTGATAATTGCTCATTATAGTAATATCTATAATAAAGACCAATCTTTTCAAGTGTACTCCTGAAGATGTTAACATTAGGTATCCCACCTGTTAAAAGGAATCAAAGAATCTCAACATGGGGGAAAAAATTCTTATTCATATACAAGCCAAATACTTTGAATCCGAAAACCAAAGCTGTGCTTTTCACTTCATTCTGTAGCATGATCCTCTGAAGTTTTTCTCAGTAAGGCAATATACAGCTTCTATCAGGCAGCCAATATTAAAATGTTAAAAATAGAACTTACTTCAAGAATCCCAGATATTTTCAGATAACAAAGAGTGATTTATATGGACTCTCTTTGCAGTTTCATGAAACATAGTAAGGCCATTGTACTATGATTAGCACGCGTGCTGATGTCAGGTCTCTTGTCTAGCTTCAAGCTTTATTCTGCTGTTAAATTGTGCTTTTGTGCTATAATCCAGAGAACCTTTGTGTCTGCCTTAGTAGTGTGTAGTTTCTGAAATTGCTTTTGTTTTTAAGGACAGTCTGTGCCAGTTTCAGTGAGTGACTCATTAAGCAACTGAAATAAACATTCCCATTTTCACTCTGTGAAAAAGAGGTATTCTGGGGAAATAAAGCAGAGATATAGAAGCAGGTGTTAGTTGTCTAAAGGCAAAGTTTTCTGACACGTAGGACTATAAACAAGTTCTGTTTATATTACCAATTTACCAAGGAAGCTGCAGTGAGAGCGATGTTTCGCTCTCACAGAGGATCTTTGTTAGCTCTGAAATACAGAGAAGATTTCAGTGTACAAGTTAGAAAAGAAACTTCCAAATCTGTACTATATAGGTTACAACCACTTTACTGTACAAATCATAGCACACTTTCTTCTCACACTTACATTGGGTACATTGATTAACTGTCCTTCATTTGTTCCTGTAAGTGTCTGCCGTATTATGAAACTCCTATGATCACCTACATCAGGGGTGCCAAACTGGATTTCTTTGAGGGCCGGATCAGCATTATAGTTCTCCTCTGCAGGCCGGCTAGGGGGGAACGGATGCTTTCTGCAGCACTTTGCTGGCCAAAACAGGGTGTAGGGGAGCCACCCGCACCCCATTTTGGCTGGCAGAGTGCTGCAGGAGGCTGTCCAGACTGAAAATGGGGCACAGGGGCCCCCATGCAGCCCCCACGCCCCATTTTGGCTGTCAGGGGCACCACAGGCCAGACCTTTACTATTTCCAGGCCAGCCGTATGGGGCCAGATTTAAGTACCCCAAGGGCCGGATTTGGCCCACGGGCCGTGAGTTTGACACCCCTGACATAAATACTGTTGGGTTACATGAGTACTTCTTAGTACTCATGTAACCCATCAGTACTCAAAAAAGCAATAGTTTTTCTACTTTAATGGAAGGAAATTAGGAATGTTATACAGTATAAAATAATATAAAATATTGAAAGTTAATAGCTTTTCTATCCGAACCATTGGTTAATGTACTGGATTTAAAGGATTGTTTATGAGCAGGCTACTCCAATGTAGATTAAAAATGAGTTGTTAAAATTTGTCCTTTCATAGTTGATGGAAAGTCAAAAAGAAGAGTTCTTGGTCATAAAAGGAATTCTGCTTGAATGGTTTAACCAAAGAAAAGACCATAACTTAGTGGAAGACTAATACTAAATTCTCAATATTTTTGCATAAATAGGCATAAAATGTTGACTTGTTTTCTACAAAAGTCCTACAACTAGATAAAGAGAACCCAATTAAATAAATAAGAAACATGACACTTGTTTGTTTATTAAGGAAAATAATGTGATTACAGCCTTGAATACTTTGTTAAACCAAAATATTTCATGCCAGAAAATGAAAAGTACTTTATGTTTTCTAACATACATATATTTGTACAAGACATTAAGGTAAATTAGTTGTGGGAGGAGAGTGTGCAATGTAAAATAAAAAATATCAATTTAAAAACTGTTAATCTTGTAGCTTTTTCTGTTGGCCACAAAGATTGTGGATATATTAAAGATATGTAAGGCTCATTATTACCCTATATTGCTATTTCTCCTGAACTGAAAAATCTTTGGGGCAACATATGATTTAAGCCTAGTGGCTTTATACTGAGTATTCCAACTATTTTATGTACTGCTAGAAGATTATGCAATCTTACCTGTACTCCAAATTGTCAGTTCCTTTGCCCTTCTTAACTACTGCACTTTCTTCTTATAAAGATTTAATCAGTGGTGGGATTCAAATTTTTTTACTACCGGTTCTGTGGGCATGGCTTGGTGGTGTGGCTTGGTGGGCATGGCAGGGGAAGGATGCTGTAAAATCTCCATTCCCACCCCACTTCAGGGGAAGGATACTGTACAATCTCCATTCCCTCCCCACTCCAGGGGAAGGTTACTGCAAAATCCCCATTTCCTCCCGATCAGCTGGGACTCAGGAGGCAGAGACTAGATGGGGGCAGGGCCAGTCAGAGGTGATATTTACCGGTTCTCTGAACTACTCAAAATTTCTGCTACCAGTTCTGCAGAATTGGTCAGAACCTGCTGAATACCACCTCTGGATTTAATTGAATTCCAAATATTTCAATTTATAATATATTTTTATAGTTTCAAATATTTATTTAGAGTAGTCTGTGCTACTTCAGTAACACACTCATATAAAATATCTGGATATTTTCTCCATCCTCTAGGCATGGAAGAGAAGATGGTTTGTGCTCCGCAGCGGTCGGTTGACAGGAGATCCAGATGTATTGGAATACTACAAAAATGACCACGCCAAGAAACCAATTCGTATCATTGACTTGAATTTGTGTCAACAAGTGGATGCTGGATTGACATTTAACAAAAAAGAGTTTGAAAACAGCTATATTTTTGACATAAATACAATAGACAGAGTCTTTTATTTAGTTGCCGACAGTGAAGAAGAGATGAATAAGTGGGTTCGATGTATTTGTGATATCTGTGGATTCAATCCTACTGATGATGGTGAGTAAATTTTTGTTATATTTTAGCAATTTGTTAGAAATTTGATCCTATATAATCCTGTAGGGATATGGAAATTCAGAAGATAATTTTCTTTTGTATTTAAATCTAATATGTAATTTTGTAATTTTAAAAGATCGTACTGGTTTTTGCCATTATAGAAAATTATTGTGGCATTTCATTAGCCATTGTTTTCTAATGCCACACTTCAGTTTCTGAAAGAAAGTTTTTTTTTTTGGAGCAAAGAAGGTCCAGCATCTGTGCAGCTTCAAAGTTACAGCCTCAAACAGATAATAGTTTACAGTACAGGGAGACAATCTAGGTGTGGAAAAATGGAGTGTCATTTATAGCCACCCGAGATAGCAAGAAAATCTAAGCACATAGGTCTTACCATGGGACAATGATTGCCTGTACATACATGGGGAGAAAAAGGAGCATTTCCCGGGGGCCAAATTGAAGTCTTCCTTTGAACTTAGTTAGTCCTTTTAATGTGGCTTCCTTTGATCATGGAATTCTCAGGATACTATAATGAATAATTTATGTGGTATTCCCCAATTTCTTAGGTATTCCCCTGAGAAATAGATGATGTTGTATTTCTCAGCTAATAAAGTTCCCCATTCAGAAGTGTAGTTAGCTAGTACATTTGTTGGAAAAGGAATAAAAAATATTTTCGGAAATATATTATTATGTATTGTAAATATTTGTTTTAAGTTATTGAATTTTGATGCATGAAGCAAATACAAGTCTTCCATAATATGAGATTATTGTTAGAGTGCAAGAATAGAACTAACCTGGTTTCAAATGGTTTGGGCTACAGCATTGCTGGATATGATCTGGTCCAGTTACTAAGTTGCAACCTACTCAGCTTCACTGGTGAATTGAGTAAATAAAACAATGGGGAGAGAGCCACATATGAGAAGTGGATATAAATTTATTAAATGAATAAAATATATTGTATGTTAGCTGATGTTAGCTGATTCTGATTCTGCGATAATTAAAGTATATGACTTATGGCTTAATTTTTTGAAGTATCTGTATGATTCATATGTGCACCCTCCTTTTTATATTTTTTTCTCGTGTTCAAGTAACTTAAAATTTCAAAGAAAATCTGAGAATACCTTTTGCAGGCTGAGTACTTCAGATCCAGTATTACTGAATCTATACATTTCTGATATCAATTTGAAATGTACTTACTCTATATGATCCTATGCTTAAGTGAGTTGCAGTAAAAATGAGTTGCAATGTCACACAAATACTTTTGCTTGTTCCTGATCACTCATTTCCTTTTGACATAGTTTTTACACAGGCTACTTTGTAATTGTGGCCTTCTTGGTACTCTCTGAGCTTGGTGGTTTGCTTGCAGACATTTCATTACCTAACTAGGTAACATCAAGACCTCAACAGTCCAGCCCCAAGCTACAAATATTTTCTTCTATTGGATCTTTCTAACTAATCCGAAGACCTACACAGATTATTTTGAAACTGCAACTACGAGTATTCCCAGTTAGCGGGCCTCATTGGTAGCACAAATGGCAGAAGGAAAAGTTCCCAAATATTTTCATAATGGATTTTATGAAACAATTTTGAAACATAGTTTTCAGAATCTTAAAGGATTAAGTTTATATATTTATAAAGTTGAACGTTGAGGAAATGTTTGCCGTATGTTATACCACACTTAGAGGTTGTTTTGGAAGCAGTTGGACATTATAACAATGTTGAGGCTAAATTTGGGACAGTACGATGAATATTTGCTATTGCAAAATATTTGCTATGGTTTTCTACTTTTAGAATTTAGTACGCAGATTAACTGAATGATACATCTGTTTTGCAGAATGAATGGGAATATCCATACCAAATTCTTTCCTTGGATAAACAGTTGGGCAGATATCCATAGCCTGGATCCAAAGGGAGTTGTCAATCTTACACTGACTATATCAATGTAGCTTTCTGCATTGCAGAACTGATTACTAATACGTTTCCCTGTACTATGTGTGGGTATTCTACAGTCTAAGATTGTGGAAACTTAATAATTCAAGTTTTAATTAAGGAATTGAGAATTATTAAGGTAGCATCTAAGAATATAGGCAATTCAGTCATAGTGGAATTTTTTTTATTTTTTATTTTTTGTAAAATTATGTTGTTCAGGCCTGATAAATTCAGTATTTCCAGATATCAAAGAAGTTGCTTCAAAGCCTCCAGTCATGACTGGTACAGCAATGGGTTTTTTCCCTCCCCAGGAAACATCCAACTTTTTGCAAGTTGCAAGTGCCTGTATTTTGTATTTTTTTTCCAATTATTTTTCCTCAATCCTAGCATCACCTGGAATAGCAACATTCATAAACAAGCCTTTCTTCTTTTTCGTAACTGGTATATTAAGCATGTTATCAATCACATGCCTGTCTCTTTGGATCTTAAAACCCCGTAAGATCTTAATGCATTGTAAGCCGCCCTGAGTCTCCGGAAAAGGGCGGCATATAAATCGAACCAATAAATAAAATAAATAAATAAACCCACTTATTTTCAAAAACCTTCTCAACTTCATTGTCTCAGTAGTTTTTACTGCATTCAAATCCAAACCTCTGGCAAAGTTTCCAGTGAATAATCTGGCAACTTGGTCACGATGCTGCTTGTAGTCGGTTTATGAAATTTTGCTGCAGCCACTGATCAAATGGTCAATTGTTTCATCCTTTTCGCTACAAAGGCGACATTTGCTGTTGTTTGTTATGATGTTGAATTTTTGCCTTCATCATCGTTATTTTTTTTTTAATAAAAAGCCATTCATCCTATAACACACCCATCAAGCTGCAATAGCATAAAAGTAAATACAAGAACATAAAACGGTCACTTCAAGCACCTCATAGTTAGAGGCTTACTACTTCTTATGTGAACAACATTATTAATTGTGCTTGCAAACAATTCATCATTCTTTTCTGTACTGTTATACATTAACACTGAAATGCAGAACATAAAAAGTCTTAAGCTTTTTTTCAAGAAAAAAAACCACAGGAGAAAATAGAGTTTGTATATTTATTTTATAAAATTGTCAATTGGGAAGGAAATTATGGGTTCTTCTGAAAGGGGCAAATGAAGATTATCTGGTTCAGAGACATCATATCTGAAGATGGATAATTTGATAGTTTACCTTGATTAAGAGGTTGAGAACCTAACAGTCACAATTCTTTTACAGAATAACTGCAGCCTACTCCATTATCTCTTTATCTTGAAGATATTAAGAGTAGTTGATATTATACAATCGAAACATTACTAATTTTAAAGTATAAAATTCCTTGTGTGTCCAATCACACTTGGCCAATAAAAAAATCTATTCTATTCTATTCTATTCTATTCTATTCTATTCTATTCTATTCTATTCTATTCTATCTAAATCAGCAAGTATTTAATACTTTTAAGTTCTTTTAGTAGTGAAATCTTGTACTTCTTGGCTTTTAGTACCTTCAGCCATGATAGCCTTCTGGACTGGCTGCAGGGACTGGAAGTGGGAATCATTCTTCCCCCATGGTCGGTATCTGTTGGATTGGTTTTGGAGGTGGAAAAAATCTAGTTCTGGTCCCCCACAATGTGAATGCTCCAGATTTTGAATCTTTTAGCACACTTTAAATATGAAACAGCTGGGTGAGGTCATCTGATGGCATGGAGGTATAGTATCATCAGCTGAACAGACGACACTGTTTCATTGCTAATCTTCTGCCTGGAGATTGTTAGGATTGTTAGGATCAGAATGAATGGGCTGTGACTCAATCCTAGCAAAATGGACAAGCTTTGGGATTTGGGACTCTCAGTGATATAGCACTTCCCTACACAGAGCTGATAGGCAGTTTGAGTGGACTTGCATCTCCTACTTAAGAAGCAGGTAGCAGCCATGACTAGGGACAGGTTCATTTTGTGGACCAGTTGTACCAATTCTTGAACCAAGAAGCCTTGGTCATGGTCACTCATACTTGATTATTTTCCACTTGGACTATTGCACTGTGCTGTGCAATACCACCCAGAAGTTACAACCTGTCCAGAATACAGCAGCTTGCACAATATGGATGCTCATGTTATACCATTGTTGTGCAAGTTTGACTGACTCCCAGTTTCTTTGCAGGTCAAGTCAAAGTATGGTTATCACTTTAAGGTTCTACATAGCACAGGGCCAGGTTTTTTGTGGCACTGCTTCTCCCTTAGAGTATCCGCCCTTCCACCAGATTGCTAGACTGGCCACGTTTCAGATCCTTAGCTTTAATGTTGCTGTCTAGGATCTAGGAATCATGTCTTTCCTACAGTAGGCTCTTCTCCATAGAACATTGTTCCCTTTTAGATCCAGGTGGCACTAACTTTCTTAAGCTTTTGGAAACCAAGTAAGAGGTGACCATTACCCCAGGAGTTGGGATGGTAAGGTTGGCGCCTAGGGATTGAATAGATAAATAGAAATAAATGTTGGATTGGGCATCAGGTTTTCCTTGATTTTTAGTTCTATTTTTTTTTATTGTTTATGATTTTATCATTGTTGTTAGCCGACTAGAGCTGTGTACAGGTAGTCCTTGACTTATGACCACAATTGAGCCCAAAATTTCTGTTGTTAAGTGAGACATTTGTTAATGGGACCTTTGCCCCATTTTACGACCTTTCTTGCCACAGTTGCTAAGTGAACCACTGCAGTTGATAAATTAGTAACTCGGTTGTTAAATGAATCTGGCTTCCCATTGACTTTGCTTGTCGGAAGGTCGCAAAAGGTGATCACATGACCTTGGGACATAGCAACAATCATAAATATGAACCAGTTGCCAAGCATCTTAATTTTGATCACGTGACCAGGAGATGATGCAAAGGTTGTAACTGTGAAAAATGGTCATACGTCACATTTTTCAGTGCTGTTCTAACTTTGAACAGTCATTAAACTGTCGAGGAGTACTTGTACTGCAAGATGGGTGGCTGTATAACTCTTGAATGAATGAATGAATAAATCAATCAATCAATCAATCAATCAATCAAATCAACCAACCAACCAACCAACCAACCGAGTATTTAGTGACTTGGCTGCATGTTCTGTTTTGTAGATGCTGTGAAGCCACCTGGCAATTCTCTGCCAGCACCAGCCGAATTACCCTTAGCTGTCAGTACTTCCCTACCATCTGTACAAGCCGAGCCATTCCTGCCTCCTCCATATCAGTTAATTAATATCCCACCATTAGAATCTGCCTCCAGTCATGAAGATCCACAAGATTACCTGTTACTAGTCAATTGTCAAAGTAAGAAGCCTGAACCAGCAAGGTAAATATTGCACTTTTTGTGTCATTAAAATACTTTAGTAACAGTTATCATAGGTAGTTTCTGAGAGGTTAAAAATTTTCATTACCTACTGTACAGAGCCACTGTTAGTATGCAGTATTGCAGGCTAATTCTGCTGACTGCCAGCAATTTGGCAGTTTGAGTCTCACCGACTCAAGGTTGACTCAGCCTTCCATCCTTCCGAGGTTGGTAATATGAGAACCTAGATTGTTGGGGTCAATATGCTGACTCGGTAAGCCATTTAGAGACAGCTGTAAACCACTCTGAAGCAGTATATAAGTCTAAGTGCTATTGCTATTGTGGGCTACATTACTTATTCCATTCTCTTCCCAAAGTATTGAAGTTCATCATTCTTGATAAATTTTTTTGATGAATATGCTTTTCCCCCATCAGTTCCTGTGTAACTTTTAAAGAACTATGACTAGAGTCTGATTACTTAAGGATGAGGTAAATTGTCTTAAGTACCTTCTGGGTACATATTATTTTCATAAAATCTGAAAATCCACCTATATACAATGATATTTTATCTTTAAAATTGCTCTTTTTATCAAATATTTTTTCAAAAGGGGTTAGGGTTACTGTTCAAAAATAATGTCCATCACTGATCTCTTAATTTTTATCATGTACTCAAAAAACCAGCTCTTTCATCTTGGAAGAAGTGGAGGAGTATTTACTGCTGGAGGATTTTGAAAGTAAAAAAGTTCCATTGCAGTGAGTGTTTGGGATTTGTCTTTAGAAGTTAACCACAAATCTAAAGCCTGTTTGGAAAAAAAAAAGCTTGTGTGTGTATTTGTGCATCTTGTGCATTTTGCTGTGGATTTTCATAAGCAGTGCAAATAATTACACTTGATGTATCCAGAGTGGCTTGAAATGGAGAAATTGCTGCATTGTTTGCAGATGTATCGGTCATTTTGAAAACACTGAAGTAAAAGGGTTTACCTTTTAGAAATGGGGAAAAAAATCAGTGCTTGGTTTATAGTTTTGGTCCTTGCTAAAAGAATCGTCTTTCCAGCACATAGTCCATACCCTTCTAAAAGTTTAGAATGTTATGCCTCATCCATTTTCTTATGTGAAGCCAAATATAAGGAAGTAGTAAATCCCATTTTACTCTGTATGGAACAGACCATAACTTGGATATTACGCCTAGAAAAATCAAGACAATAGAAAATAAATCCTATGAAGTAATATTTAGACTTGAGAAGCTGAGAGACATTGTAATTTGATTATGTTTAAGAGCTGCGGTGGCGCAGTGGTTAGAATGCAGTATTGCAGGCTACTTCTGCTGACTGCCACTGACTGCAGTTTGGCAGTTCAAGTCTCACCAGGCTCAAGGTTGACTCAGCCTTCCATCCTTCCGAGGTCAGTAAAATGAGGACCCAGATTGTTGGGGAAATATGCTGACTGTAAACTGCTTAGAGAGGGCTGTAAAGCACTGTGAAGCAGTGTATAAGGATAAGTGCCATTGCTATTGCTATGTTCTTCTTCTGAAACTGAAAAAGCAGAAAGTAAAAAACCCAGCCTTCTCTTAACTTAGAGCATGTTACAATTTCACATTAGAAATGGTCCTAACACTAAAACAATGCAGCAGTAAATCTAATGAATTAGTTACATGGTGGATGTAGCCAAATAGAAGTTAGGTATCTGCTTGTCAAGGTTGGTTTAATTTGGATTTCTACATTGAGCATGTTTGAATTTGATAAAAAAGAGTTTTTAGTTCTATAATTTTATGAAGGTAGCAATAGAGAAGGATGCTGCAGTATATGGATCCAGATGGTCAGTCCATTCATATTTAAGAGCAAAGTGGTATTCACACCTGCTTTTGAACAGCATTTTTGTCCCTGGCTTGTATTCCCATTCCAAAAAACAATGTTGTTTTAAAAAATTGTTTTCAAACTGTAACTTCAAATAACTTTAAAACATTGTTTCTTAAATAACTTTATATACCTTTAAAACATTATTTCTTAGTTTGAAGAACTATATTATTCCAAAACTGAAGAATTCATAACAAGTTATGGAAAGAATTTTTTTAAGGCTTGAGGGAAAGAAAGTAGTTAAAAATAATAAAGCATAGTAATAATAAGGCAATTTAATAAGAATTAGTATAATTAGTGTTAGAATAATTAGTATAATTTGCTATTAATCAAAGTTAGATAACTAACATTGACTATTTATAAGAAGAGATATCTTAGAGGCCTTGCTGAGTAAAATCTATAAACAGAATGAGAGCCGAGAGTTTAGCAACATTGTGTGGAAATACAGTATATCATGAAATCAACTACTTTTTGAATTTAAGAATGAAAAATGCCACATTGGTACCTGCTGTCCTAGTGTGACTTATGATTTACCAAGAAGCAGTTTCTCCCCTCAGGTCCTTCTGTATGATATGTGCATGTTAGCAATACATATAAAGTTAAATACATATAAAAACTCTGTATGACACGGAGTTGTGATTATCTATTTTTGTTTCTTATTTTAGGAAACATTTGTTTCTGGAAGAAATATGCCAATGCATTTATTTTTGTTTGTTTTTCGTTTAATATTTAGGTTGTCAGCTGATACAGCAAAATCTGCCTGTTCTGAAACAGATTGTAATGATAATGTGCCTTCCCATAAAAGTTCTGTGCAATCACTAAATAAGCACACCGTGAATGGATATTTTCAGCAACATAGTGTGTATGATTCCCCCACATCAAGAGCGGCTTCAGTGTCAGTAGATGGCAGTCTTTATAATCTACCACGGAGTTATTCTCAAGATGTTTTACCAAAGGCATCCCCTTCTGGAACTGATATAGACGGAGAGCAACATGTTTTCAGCACTCCGTCTGCATCCTCTTCTCTTGATACACAGATGAGGCATTTCTCCCTTAGTTATGACATTCCCTCAACACCTGGAAGTACTTACCAGATTCCACGAACTTTTCCTGAAAGTTCATTGACTCAAGGTTCAAAGCTAGAGACTATTCCAGATGTTCCTCCACCACGTCCTCCAAAGCCTCATCATGCTTCAGATCGCTCTCCAGTGGAGGCATGTAGCATCTCACGTACTTCCTCAGATACTGATAACAGTTACTGCATCCCTACAGGTGGCTTGCTCCCATCTCGCAGCAACACAATTTCCACCATGGATATGAATCTATTTCGCAAAGGTTAGTGGGTTTTTTATTGGATAAATGCTATCAAAGATTTCATTTGTATTTCATTGAAATATTCCAAGATCCAAGAGAAGGATGTTAGCTCAAAATCATTGGATTTGTTTTAATTTCCTTTTAATGTGATGTTATAAATCTTGATACATTGTATTATTTCAATGCAGATTTCCATTCAATAATATTTATGTAATATTATTTTAAAATGTGAACATTCTATTATTTAGAAATCTCAGAGTATTGATAAAAAAGGAAGACTAAAAATATATCAGTGTTAAAAGCATTTTAAGATGTCAATACTGCAAATTTAAAATGATTTAATTTTCCACCCAAAATTAAGAATAATATAAAAGTACTGTTGCATTCATATCAAAATAGTACTTATGTGATAGTAGTTTCAGTCTGACACTGAGTACTTAATATTAAGATCTCCATTGTATTATTATTTAGTAGATATACATTTATATACACATTCATGTATTGATAAAAGGAAATCAGACAATCAAAATCATAGGTCTTTGAGGGTATTGAGGATATTGTATATAGGGCATTGATGTTATGGGAAGCTGAATTTGCTGAAATCAGGGAGAGTTTACTTTGAGTGAGTGAGTTATCTTGACTATGGTATATGTTTTTGGACTTGGTTTTCTTGTTGCGCTACCTTTTGTTGTAGATTATTAAGAGAGACATCACTTAGGCAAGGGTGTCAAACTCAAGGCCCGCGAACCGAATCTGGACCATGGGGTGCTTAAATCTGGCCCACAGACTGGCCTGGAAATATCAAAGGACCATCCTGCGGTAACTCTGTCTGCTAAAATGGGCTGTGTGGGGCCCGTTTTTGGCCGGCAGGGTGTTGCTGGAGGCCAAAAACGGGTCACGTGGGGGCCTCAGAGGAACTCCATGTGGCCCATTTTTGGCTGGCAGACTGCTGCTAGAGGCCAGCCAGGCCAAAAACGGGTCATGCAGGACCCGTTTTTGGCCCATTTTGGCCTGTTTTCAGCTCATCCGTCCTGTCTCCCTCCTGCTCCCTGCCTCCCCCCGCTCCCCCCCCCCCGGCCAGCCCATGGAGAACTACAAGGCTGATCCAGCCCTCAAAGAAATCCAGTTTGACACTCCTGTCTTAGGGCTACTGCAATATGGATATCCTACATTAAGAATTAGATGAAGCCCTCTAGTACTGTCAAATTTCAGTACCAAAACTGAAATATGCACGCATGTTTACTATGTTTTTTTTCTTATATAGTAATGGGTGGGTAAAAATTGTGCTAGGCTTGATACATTTATTTTAATTAATTTTCCAATCTATAAAAAAAAGTTCCTTTTATGGCATCATTGCACCATCATGTATCACCTGTGTCCCTAAGGAATTTTTTAAAAAGCAGGCCTTATTTGCAACGGGGTTACCTGCCCTTGGCTAAATGCCTTCAAATCCTTTTGAGCACAGGTGTCAAACTCACAGAGTCACGTTGTGATGTTTCACGGCGTTTTTCCCATTTGCGGAGCTGGGGTGGGCTTGGCCTGCGCATGACGCATTTGGTCTGCATGCCACCAGTTTGACACCCCTGCTTTTGAGTCTGAATGCTATTTATGATGTAAATCAATCATTTCATTATTAAGCAAGATAGCTTCCAGAGTTCAAACTATTTTTAATCTGAAAATTGCCATTGTGGTATTCATCTTTTATTATGCAAGTATGCCGTAATCATTTTAGTGTCTACAAAGTAGAATTAGGCTATTTAGTCAGGGGTGAAATCCAGCAGATTCTGACAGGTTCTGGAGAACCGGTAGTGGAAATTTTGAACAGTTTGGAGAACCGGTAGCGGAAATTTTGAGTAGTTCAGAGAACTGGCGAATACCACCAATATCCTTTCCCTGGAGTGGGGTGGGAATGGGGATTTTGCAGTATCTCTCCCCTGGAGTGGGATGGGAATGGGGATTTTGCAGTATCCTTCCCCTGTCATGCCAACCAAGCCACGCCCACCAAGCCATACCATGCCCACCAAGCCACACCCACAGAACTGGTAGTAAAAAAATTTGGATTTCACCACTGCGTTTAGTGCTTTTGAATGTTGTGGCTTTCAGCTCCCTTCTGCTTCTGTTGGAATAGCTAAGGCTGAGGTTGTATAAAGAGGCGTGAGCTTGGAAAGTATCTCTTAGATATTTATGTTTGTCCCTTGCAACTTCATAACATTTGAAATCTCTATGAGTATTATGAATCTTTATGAAATCATGAGGACGGTATGGGATTAAGGAGGAGGTTGGCATGTGCAGAAGAGCCAAAACTGGCAGTCAAAATGAAAATTACAGAACAAATTGGATTAAAAGAAGGATGGGAAGGAATATTTCTCTTTCCCTTTTAAGTTTGATTTCTTTGTTCACTGCTTACATCTATAAGGTTGAGCACTGGCTCCGTTTGCCAGTGCTCCATTTTTAAACTGTGACATAGCGAATTTTCCTGTTACTGAGTTATAATGCTATTACCTATTCTTGAAGTTGGCTGAAATGTATAGTGGCTAGAAATTTTGCCTATTTTGACGCTAACCTTAAATGGTTTTGGAATAACAGGAAAAACATTAATTCCAAGATTAATCTAAGGATGACTTACCCTTATTTTAGTCAGGGGCTGGAAATCAGGTGAAATTAATATTATGGTAGTGCAACAACAAAACCGGCATGCTTGTGGCTGTACTTAGCTATAAGTAGACACCTGGGCTAGTCCTTCTAGCCTTCCCTCAGCTATAGCTGTATTGCACTTCAACTCTTCCAGTCAAGTGAAGTTTGTGTGAATATATGCAAAACATAACAAATGTGGGAAGGCTGTTATAGAAAGTGCTTATACAAAATTTCCCATTTTGACTACTTGCACTTAATTGTGTGTGATTTTATGTCATTGGGGGAAAACATTTGCTTTCTTCTCCCTTGTTTTAGACCTTGGTTCTCAAGACTGCTATTTTGTTCCACGAACATTTCCAAATGATAGATCAAGCTCACTGGAAGGCTTCCATAACCACTTTGTAAGTATTATTTTGATTTGCCAAGGAGGAAAAAAAAGTTTCTAAAGCTGAAATGTCAGTTGACTTACTATTCAAGTCAAGAAAGAATGCTGAATATCAAACATCAAAGTTTAGGCTGACCATCAAACATCAATCATTTGCTTTATTGTTTTGCTTAGTCAGAGACAACCTAGATATTCCCTGCGCAGTAAATTGAGATACCATATTTTTAATACATGAAGTCACAAGATCAGTACAAGAACTCTCTTAAACTTAAACTCTCTACAACAAGAAATTCTTTGAGAGTGTTCTCATTCTGATCTTATAACTTCATGTATTAAAAATATGGTATCTCAATCTACGGCATATGGAATATCTAGGTTGTCTCTGACTGTTGTCTAATGTTGTCTCTGAAGGCTAAGAGGTCGTTTGTTGGTCAGAGGAATCTGTAGTGATGTCTACTGGGACTTAGCATGAGCAAATACTTTAATGTCAATATCTGTAGGCCTATTATCAAGATGATGAAAATGCCCATTGAGTCCTTACTGTACCATACATATTTCAGCATTTATCATACTGAGCATTTGGTTGTGTGCATATTCACTAATAAAAAACAGTAAGGATCTTTAATAGAGCCTGTGAAAAATATTTGCAAGGATGACTTGGCTATTATGTAATAAAAGGGTGTCTTTATAATGGTTCATCAACCTGATGAAGGAAAGGGAAGGAGCTTGGAAAATATAGTGCAAATAATTCAGCACATAAACATTCTGCAAAATGTATAGAAAGGTGGAAGGCACATAATAGGATGGCAAGGCATAGAGTGTGGTGAATGTTTAAATGTGTAAGGGATGAAAAAAATAATTATTCCATGAAGGAATGGTTGGGATCCTTTGATAAATAATGTAATAATGTATCATACAACTTGAATCATAGTCAGTGAATTCTGATTAATTTACTGCTATCATAACTCTTGTTTCTAGAAAAATAAAAGTCTATTGACTGTTGGAAGTGTTTCAAGTGAAGAACTGGATGAAAATTATGTTCCCATGAACCCTAACTCTCCTCCACGTCATCATTCTGGCAGTTTTACTGAACCCATCCAAGAAATGACGAACTATGTGCCAATGACTCCTGGCACGTTTGATTTTTCACTATTTGGAATGCAAGTGCCTCCACCAGCACACATGGGATTTAGATCTAGTCCAAAGACCCCGCCTAGAAGGCCAGTACCTGCGGCAGAATGTGAACCTCCTCCAGTGGACAGGAACCTGAAGCCAGACCGGAAAGGTGAGAGATGAGTGTGTGCAGCCAGTTGCTCTAAGCATTTTCTTCCCATCATTGTTTACCGTTCACAGAATAAAACCATATTAGAAGTTGATAGCCAGTATGAACAATTTTAATTTAGAGTTTTATTATCAAGATATTAAATAGGTTCATTCATAATTTAATATAACATAGCTTAATATAATATAATATTATAATATAATATAATATAATTATATATAATATATAATATATATATATATATATATATATATATATATATATATATATATATATATATATATATATATACATATTATAATAAACTATAATAATATAGTTTAAGGGGATACGGTGGCTCAGTGGCTAAGACGCTGAGCTTGTCGATTGAAAGGTTGGCGGTTCAGCAGTTCGAATCCCTAGTGCCGCGTAACGGGGTGAGCTCCCGTTACTTGTCCCAGCTTCTGCAACCTAACAGTTTAAAAGCACATAAAAAATGCAAGTAGAAAAATAGGGACCACCTTTGGTGCGAATGTAACAGTGCTCCGTGCGCCTTTGGCGTTTAGTAATACCGGCCACATGACCACGGAGACGTCTTCGGACTGCGCTGGCTCTTTGGGTTTGAAACAGAGATGAGCACCACCCCCTAGAGTCGGAAACGACTAGCACATATGTGCGAGGGGAACCTTTACCTTAAGTTTATAGTTTAATTTTTAATTTGTATCTTCCTTTTAACACTTAATTTCTGTAAGCCACTTAGAGCCAATTTGGTCTCATGTGGTTAGATGAATTATGCAAATAAATAAAATCACAGCAATTTTTAAAACACATTTGCAATATTTTATTGTTAATGCTATACTTTAAATTAAAGTTTTGTTTTTAATTTTGTGCAAAATCTTGTACAGCAGATTAGATCTCTGTTTTGGAAGTAATTTAAATATCATTAATCTATGATCATCAGAATTTATAGATAATGTTATTTGTTTTTCATAAAATAAGTTATTAAATGGATGTCATTTAAATCCTTAATTTACAAATAGCTACAGCATTTTTGAAGCTGGCAAACTCATAGTTTTACTATTCATTGTCATGGAATAGCAATAGCAGTTAGACTTGTATACTGCTTCACAGTGCTTTACAGGCCACTCTAAGTGGTTTACAGAGTCAGTACATTGCTTCAACAACCTGGGTCCTTATCGAGATTTTTACCGACCTTGGAAGGATGGAAGGCTGAGTCAACCTTGAGCCGGTGAGAATTGAACTGCTGGCAGTCATCAGAATTAGCCTGCATTCTAACCACTGCACCACCACGGCTCTCTAATAATAGTAAACTATTATTAATTATTACTTCTAGATGTTGTAAAATTACCATTCATAGCTTGCCTCATCATTGGCCATGCCAGTGCAGTTCAATAACATCTGGAGGGCCCTGCTTCAATGTCTCACAGGCTTTTTAATTGAATCATATTATTTGCTACCAATAGAAGAGATTGTTTGTAGCTTAGGGATCCTTGCTGATGCCTGAGCTTGGTTGTTTTTCTTGTAAGAAAATGACCAAGCTCAAAGAGCATCAACACCCTCACAGATTATTTGCTTTCCTGAGATCTACTAAAATGGGAGAAGGAGCATAGTGGCAATTTTCTCTTATTCCCTCTGTACAAACTTTTATATAAGATTATAGGAAGGAAGAGAAAGAATAAGAGAATATTACTGCCATATTTCCTTTTTCTAGCACGATGATTTGCTAGATTCAAGTTCCTATTTGTTTATAGAGGTAGAAGCCTGGATCCAAGTCAATGTGTATAAAAATTGAGGCAGGTAAGTTTTTTTTCTTCTAACAAGAGAAGACACACATTATTTGAGCATGTTTTGCATATATGTCATTTTATAAAGGTTTTTTTTTTACCTTGACTCATACTGAATTATGTGCTGATCATAATTATGCTTTTTTGCTGTTCTAATCTTTTAGTGCTTGCAAGTGTTTGTGATGATACTTTCTAAATCTCAATGGTAGCAAATTCAGATTTTGCTTTCCCTCAGCACTGCTGATCAGCATTTCTACCGATCAAATAACTTGAGTTACTCAGAACTTTTACTTAAGTGTCATTAAAACTCCTTATTGATTTCAAATGTACACAGAGGTGTAGCCTCAAAGATAAAATTAAAAGGATTTGTTTTTAAATATCACATCAATTACTTTTATTAGCACCTGTCTTAACAGACATGTCCTAAGTTTAATATAAAAATTATTTGACACAAAATATAATTGCAAATTGGTACATAAACATGAATTAAATACTTAATTACAGTTGAAATTTCATACATTCCTGAATTTTTTAGTAGATGATACATTGAGATATTTAAAAATGTTAACAGACCTCCGAGTGCTCATGCTAAAAACTGATTAGCTATCTGTAAAGCAAAGAAAATAGCATGTTTGGTTTCTGATGTATTTGTGAACAGTTTTATATAATAAATAGTTAACAAGGCTTTTCAAAGCTGGTGCTTTAGTTTCTCTTGCGCACTTGTCTTTAGAGCACTGTTGAAGTAAGAATACAGCATTCTTTTGTTGTTCATGTTATAACCTTTCCTTTTGAGATAATAAGGCATTTCCTATGCAGTGAGAATTCTATTTTGTTATTGCGGCTCTTTTAATTTGCATACTGGTGACAGCTGTTTGATATTTTACTGTAGAGCAGGGGTGTCAAACTCGCGGCCCACGGGCCGGATGCATCACATGCTGCCCACATCCACTCCCGGTTTAGCGAAGGGGAAAAAAGTTGCAATACATCACGTGATGACAACGTGACAATGCAAGTTTGATTCCCCTGCCCTAGAATTACAGGTAGAACATTAAACATATAGCTTGGATCCTAAAATACCTTTGCATAGTAAGGAGGTTTTCTGTTTTAGCTGTTCTACCTTAAAGGTGAGGGTTACCCTTAAACAATATGAAAGAGGAAGGTATAGAACATGATTTCCTAAAATCACATAAAATTCTCTTCCTGTGAACCTCATAGTTGTAAAGGATCCTAGTCTACCCAATTTAAATGCTAAACCTAAATAAAGTTTATTGTCATCTTGATCTGTATAAAATCCTAAAAATGAACTATAGTTCTTTCAACCAGCAGAGTATGATTCTCAAACAATTGTAAAATAAAAATAAAGAATAGTTTTAAGTTAAAATATTAGCCAGATTTGATACTTTTGTCAGTAAATTTACGTCAGTAAATTTTATTTTTTAAGATACTGTTGCTTCTGTAAAATGACATAATATTGTATATTTGGAAGAGGCCTGCTTTAAATTTGATAATCCTGATAATCCTGGTTTCTAGACATTAGATCTAAGTTCACTTTGTTATCCTGTTATTCATAGCTTTATTGAATTCATTTAAAGAAAGCTAAATGTGAGATTTTCGTGGGCTTTTTTGTTTGAATGTTGGTTTTTGATTGAACTTTGCAGGAACCCACAAAACCCACAACAATGCAGGAAAACGTTACGAAGTCAGTTTTTTAAAGTATTCCTTTTGCCAGCAATCATGATATTCCAGTAATAAGCAGTTACTCTAAGTGAAAACTATTTTATACCTTTCAAAGCTTTCATCATATCATTTAATGTTAGATATTGGGGCAAGGCTATCACAAATAGAATTGAAATTTTAAAATAATAATTGCATCATAGTCACCCTGCTTATTTCTTACAGCTGCATTCATTCTTGTTGATACAAAATTAAATAAAGTTGCTGCTGTATTTCACTGCTGAAATTGAATTGCCTGCCTATAGTAGTAAATTAAAGGGCATTTTATTTATTGAACTATAGAAATAGCAATAGCAGATAGACTTATATCCCATTTGATAGTGCTTTACAGGACTCTCTAAGCACTATACGGCATCAGCATATTGCCCCCAACAATCTGGGTCCTCATTTTATCAACCTTAGAAGGATGCAAGGCTGAGTTAATCTTGAGCTGGTCAGGATTGAACTCTGGCAGTGGGCAGAATTAGCCTGCAATACTGCGTTCTAACCACTGTGCCCCACACAAGCTCTATATGCTATTGAAAAATATATTGTTTCTGTAACCTTCCAGTAGGCAAACCAGTGCATCATAGGGCAACAATTTTTGAAACAAGGTACCTCAAATGGGCTATCTTACGGATTGCATCTAAAATCCAGGACCTGTGATTTCGATAGGATTGAAATGTGGCAAATTTGTTGTCAATTCAGCGATGCTACGTCACTATCCAGGGGATCAGTAGACCAGTACCACCCTAACTTTCCAGAGGCTAGTTAGATTGGCCTCTCTTTTGACTGCTGGAGACCAAGTAGGAAAGTCCCACTCTAGCCCTTCAGAGACCAGGTAAAATGGTCCTACCATCACCTGCTGGAGTGCAGGAAGTCAGAAGTCATTCCCACTCTCATGGTATTTTGCTTTTGGTCGTTCTGTTTTTCTGTGCAGATAAGGAAATATTTTTGAATATTTTTGAGTCATCTAGTAGTTTAACATATTTATATGTTTCAATAATTAAAAAATACTTTTACCGTAAAATGGTATACAGAACACATCCTCTGTGCTGTGGCTCATCTTTTTTTCCTTGATATACTTTAATTCCTTTCACTGTATGCTAGTTTGCTTTGTTGAAGTATCATTGTAGTGTTCCTCCTTCTAGATGGTAGCTAATAGTGCTGTTTTCAGCAAGAACATCATATTTGTTGGTAACATTCAACTCAATTGCTTCCTTCAAACAACTTTGATGCATGGGCTCTCAGCATGCTGCATGTATCTTAGTGTGAGATTTCTGTCTGTCACTTGCTTATCTTTCACAAATGCAATCTCTTTCTGCAAGGCACTTTGCAGCTTCTTAATATTCGTTATTTTGCTAGTTTGTATCTTGATAATAAAAAGCTATATTAAGAAAGATTCCTTTTTTTTTATCAATTAGGTCAAAGCCCTAAAATTTTAAGACCTAAACCCCATGGTTTAGAGCGAACAGATTCACAAACCATAGGTGACTTTACAACAAGGAGAAAGGGTATGTACTTCAGCATTGTATGATCTACTGGGCTCGGTATCAAACTCCAGTAAAAAGTAATCCTGATTACTCATATCGTTCCAGTTCATAGGACTGCTAGCTTCTCAGCTATATTTTTAACTTGCTTAGGAAAAGACATTTGTAGTAAAATGTGTTGGAAATGCTGCATGTAAATCAGTTTTCTTCTCTTTAACTTACCTTAGGCATTATTTCAAATATATTTTGCTTGGTTTTAGATTATTTACACATTATATGTGTAATGTGCTATTCTACCCTGTTTCCCTCAAAATACGACATCCCCTGATAATAAGCCCAATTGGGCTTTTGACCGCATGGCAATAAGGCCAAGCACTTATTTCAGGGTTCAAAAAAATATAAGACAGGGTCTTATTTTGGAGGAAACACAGTAATGTGAAATACATAAACACCCAAGTAACTGAGTTATGCCATATTATGATTTATGAAGACTACTCTTTATAGACATTTTATTAGTATAAAGGAATTTTTTCAATTAATGTGTAACAATGGGGAAAAATTTACATCTTTTTACACACACATTAGATAAACTTAGTAATGTATCTCAAAATTTATCTAGTAATAGATAAAATTTAGTAATGTCAGAAGTAATTGACACATTGCTATTTTAAAAATATCCCTGCCTTGATTTGATTTTTGGTAATAGATGTATTATATAGTTCTGAAGGCCTTTCAACAATTAAGAGCATTTCTGCTACTTGTTTCTTGAACTACTTCAAAGGTCTGGAAGGCTTATATGGAAACCAAAAAAAGAACAGGCTGCTTCAAAGAATAGAAGAAAAGTACTGTGTTTAATGTTCACATGCATTAAACACAAATGTGTGTTAAGCACATTAAACTTCAAATATGTTTTGAAGCACATTTTCCCAATTATTTTTGAAGTGTGTGCAATTTAATTGTTATACATTTATAACATTGTATTAAATTGTGTATTTAAGACAAAGTTATATGTTTTTAAAATGTCATAAAAGATCTTTTTTCTCCCATTGCCCTATCTTTAAAAAACTTTCTAACATATTTAATGCTCCTTTAAAAAAATTGATAATTACTGTAAAATTAATGTATGTTAAAAATACAATGGATATACATGCATGCTTATTCATGGCCCAGTTAGTATTTTAAGCATTTTAAAGCAATTTTGAAAATACCATTTTTTTACTAGTCTAATCAAGAATTGTATGACTGGTTTAAAATAGTTCTAAAGAGAATATTCCATGTACCAAATTGTTTAGAAACAGAAGTATGGTAATATGTTACAATAATGAAACCTATTATACTATTTATTAATTTATTTCAGTAACTTAACACCATCTATTAGTTACAATAGAGTACGAAATTGGAACTAAAACCTGAGATAGTAAAACCATTAAAAGCAACTATACATTTTTAAAAATGTGCTTTTAGGGTCTTTTAACATATCTTGGGCATTATTTCAAATGTATTTTGCTTGGTTTTAGGTGTTTAGGATATTTAACACAGAGTGCACTTAAAAAAATTGTAGGCAGACCTTCTCAGATTATCTCTAAAGAATAAGGAGAACATATACAAGCAGATTTGACTCAAGTAGCCTGCATTCAAATGATAGGAAGCTTTAAAGATATTAAACAATGTTTTCTATTTCACATTTTGTATTAAGCCTGAAAAAGGATATTTTACCAAGTTAGTTATTAAATAGCATTAATTGTTTTAATACAAAACATCCTTCCTTTCTGCATCATTTGATCACTCAAGGCTACTAAAGTTCAACAATACGCAAACATTCAAAAATCAAATGCATGAAATATATCAAAAAATATTTGCCTGCATATGTGCTATCACCAATCTCAAAGTGATGGATGTCAACATTTCCCAGGATCTGTTTGTTTTTAATGCAGGGTAATATTAAGTCATAGCTAGTTGCTCTAAGGTTGTTTTTAAAAAATAACAAAGAAAAAGAGTTAGGCAGTTAATGCTTAAATCTAGTATACTGAGTGAGACCTTCTTAAAATGATTATGATCTTATGACATGGTTTAGCTAATAATAATTGCATTCTCATGAGCTTAATAGGCTAACATTAACTACTTTCAAAGAAGATCTGAATTCTATGATCTTCTGCTAAATCATACACTATTGTGTTGATTAACTTCCCTTTCTTTATTAAAAAGGATCTTACAAAATTAACCAAGGTATTTCGGAGGGAAAACAATAGTTATGGTTGTTTATTCTAGCAGGATACAACTCCTTGAAAAGTGAAAAATTGGAATTTATCTATTAAAAACAAACAGTCTGAAGAACTGGTTTGGTGGAAAGTCAGTTAGTCTTGACTAATCTTTTAGACTCTAGTAACAATTTGCACAAAGCAATTTTTTGTTTCTGTGCATGTTTTAAAAGCAGTAATGAGAACTAATACAAACTAAATTAGAACAGAACAATAGTATTTGATCTTGGCTGTTCACCGCCCTGAGTCCTTTGGGAGAAGGGCGGTATATAAATATAATAAATAAATAGATAGATAGATAGATAGATAGATAGATAGATAGATAGATAGATAGAGAAAATTAAGAAGAAACAATATAGTATATTAAGAGTATATTAAATTTATTTTCCCATAACATTTCATGGTGAAGTTTCATATGGAAAATGAACTATAATAAAATATGTATATAGTAATGTAAGATTTCTCTTAAAGTACATTATTTTCAAATCTGTTTCTTGTGTATATAGTGAAACCTGCACCACTAGAAATTAAACCTTTATCAGAATGGGATGAATTGCCAGCTCCAGTTAGATCTCCGATTACCAGAAGTTTTACACGAGAGTAAGTCTTTGACTTCTTCTATATTCACACTACAGTATATTCTTTTTTATTCAACAGTGACCACAACAGTTAGGTGTTCTGCCCATATAAATTGGTTTACATATGTTCCTGCCATTTTACCATACAGCAGAGAGTCTAGTAAGGAATTATGAAAAAATCAAGTTGGCAGTCATGACCACCATCTTTATTTTTCTGAATCCCTGAGATGCCACCTCAGAAAGTCTTGGTTATATTGCTGGGATTTTCCTACATAATACTTCTCCTATGGCACCACAGTTTTGTTTTTTTAAAAATCTCTTCAGGAACAGTTTCTGATATTTTACTGCTAGATTCTTTTGCATTTCTTATTTCTTGAATTATCATTCAACTCCTTTATTTTATGGTTCTTGCTTTTAAAGGGAAAGATGGAATAGAAATACTTAAATAAATACAGAAATATATCTATGAACAGCATAAAATAAATACACCACACATTTTAAAATACTTTTCTTCATTTAGTTCTTCCAGGTTTCCATTATCCCCCCGGCCAGATTCAATTCATAGTACAACTTCTAGCAGTGATTCGCATGACAGTGATGAGAATTATGTACCCATGAATCCAAATCAGTCCACTGATGATCCAGTAGGTGGTTTTACATCATAAATATGTCCTTTCTTCACAATCATATCACATTTTCTGTTTTTCGGTGGGAGGGAAGGTATTAAATCAATTAAATACTTTGAGGCTTATAAAAGTGAAATAATGTTTAAAATAATATGAGCATTATTTTGTAGTTACACTTAACAAATTACAGATAGTGACAAACTGGGTAATGGGATGAAGCAAATTAGTCATGTTTGTTTTTAAAATGGTTTATTTCATGTATTTCATACCTTGAAATGTTACCATTAATGTCTGGCAATTAAGTTCTGGGGACCATAAATTGAGTAAAATCTTGGAAGTAATGGGATTTAGTTGCCTCTTTCTCATTTTCAGCCTTTTCTTTGTTTGAACCTAAGATTCTTTTGATTAGAAATGGCCAAATGGCCAGCCAATACCTATCACAAAGTAGGGAACCTGTGGTTTTCCATATACTGTTGAATTTCAAATCTCCTAAACTCTGCTCAGAAATAATGCTCTTTTGAATCACAAGTTTCTAAAGTGGCTGGTGAAAATACACAGGAACTACACAAGACCAGTATTTTTGTTCTAGCAAAAGATATTCTTTAGTCATTATATAGACTTACGGACTAGAAGCCTTCAGTGTATACAAAAACTTTCAAAACTATTTGGCTATCATCATGTCTTCTGATAGTGAATGAAGTACATTATATCCCTGTACATTTTATACAACTTTAAGAAATATTTTATTTATTTATTGTGAAATAATAGTAAGAGAAGGTAGGCAAATCTTTATATGGTCTTTGACCAACATGTACCCATATATGGGGGAGCGGGGAGGGAGACAATACATACTGTGAAGTAAATTCTTATGACTATTAAGTAAATATTAATGTGGCTTTCCAAAATTTAAGTTTCATAACATCTCTTCTGACCCCAATAAACACGTTTAACACTGTTCCAGCCATTCCAGGAGTGTTCTGAGCTTGGTCATGTTCCAGGTTTGGGATATTTCTGGAACGAACAAAATAGTACGAATAAAGGAGAATATTTGTAGCTCAGGGTTGGCATGAGTAAGGAGTGCAGTGGGGGTACATCACACTGTACTCCTTACTAGCACTGATGCTTTACCTAGTTTTGGTAATAAAACATCTGCAAGAAAACAAGCAAGCTCAGAGAGCACGAAGAACAAAATAGTGTTAAGCCATTTCTAGTTAACTTCATACAACTCACGTTGACTTTGAAACCTTTTGCACATCTGTAACATTAAATCTTGAGTTTGATTTTAGTTTTTTCCTATGCTGTGCCACTAAATAATTTTAATTAAAGGCAATCTTAGTTGTAAAATATTATTGGATATTGAAATACATATTACAAAATGGGACAACAGTGCTTCACAATGTTGAGGGATACATTATATTAAAGTTTTTCACAAATAATAACAATAATTCCAATTAAAATTTCAGGGTTTGTTCTGCAGCAGCAGCCTTGATGGGGGAAGCAGCCCTATGGTAAAACCTAAAGGTGACAAGCAGGTGGAATATTTAGATCTGGATTTAGATTCTGGAAAATCTACTCCACCTCGCAAGGTAAACACAACTGCATAGCTACCCACAGATAATTTAGCTCCTGGCAATGAATCATTTTATTTGTCAATTATAGTTGAGCTCCATTCTTTTTGGATTACCAAAATGGAGAAAATACAACTTTTTATGTTATTTTCACTATACTGATAAGCTTAGAACTTTTCTTTCAGTCAGCTTTCCAAAACTGGGTAGAAAATGACTTTTATTCAAATACTAATGAATGTACGGTGTATACCTAATTACCAGTAGTTGCTTTCTTCTTCTTCATAAACTTAAGATCAAGAGTTTGATCTAAGCCTCTAGTTTGAAAGAATGGAAGTGAGAAATAAATAAATAAGAATAATTGATTGAAAAAAAAAAGTACCCCATTTTTTCCACTAGACATTTCTGCTGAATCACATTCTCTTCTGAAAATGAAGCCTTTCATTTGTGAAAAGACTTTTATGTTACCTTGTCTTACTATAAGTCTCTCTGTGTATGTGCCTTAAAATCATTGTTGACTCCTGAAAACTACCTTGACAAGTTCCTGCAGTTTTCTTAGCAGCATTTTCAGAAGTATTTTGCCATTCCCTCTTTCCTAGAGCTGAAAAAGAGTGTCTTGCCCAAGGGGCTTTGTGCCAAAAGCAAGTCTAAAAGTCTCCATTTCTTGCCCACTGCATTAACCACTATAACCAACCCCTTTCTGTTTTTCTACTTTAATGTCTTGTTTTGTTTCTTTTCCAGAAAAAGAGTAGTGTTTCTGGCGGTAGTGTGGCTGATGAAAGAGTCGATTATGTTGTTGTTGACCAACAAAAAACATTAGCATTGAAGAGTACAAGAGAAGCTTGGACAGATGGAAGGCAATCAACAGAATCTGAAACACCAACAAAAAGTGTGAAATGAAAATAAAAATATTTGAAGTCCTGTTGAAATATTCTTAAAGAGAGCCACCATTAACTGAGAGAGAAGAATACTTCAATGAATTATTTTTCTTCAAATATTTCAATATCAAGCTGATGACAACATGAAATAAAACAGTAGCCTGTGGCAAATCTTAGTGATTTTCATGATGTAAAATAGTGTATCTTGGGTCTGAGAAAAGCATTTTGATCTGGAATTAACTGATTGATAGTATTACAATGTTGTATGCACTTTTTCCTTGTTAAAATGGTGGTTCAGCTTTCTCCACCTAATGTACTTTTAACATCCTCCTTTCTCCCCGACACTACTCTATAACATTCTAGGAAGTAAGCTATGTGTATGATATTGAAATTAAGGTCTGAGGTGCATTTTAATAGCTCAAAGATCAATTAGAAAAAATAGTTTCACAATTTTAATCTACTTGAAATGTCAAGAGATGATTTGTTAAATGCCTATGTTTTTTTATATTTAATACATGCAAAATATACTTCAAATTCTACAGGTTGCCTTCCTATCAGAAATGGCTGTGAGTTAGTAATAATAGGCATGTTTCTGAGTCTACTCTAATGTCTTATTCAATAATGCATTAGTTAGAGGAGGTCCTTTTGAATTTTCACTGAGAACAGTGTTCTTTATTTGCTGAGCAAAGATTCTGCAGGGAGGGATCTTTGCCCAGAATATCACATAAATCTCAATATCACTGAAGGTATGCAGTAATGACTGATCTCACTCTTTAACTGCGAAGTGTAATATTTACTTCATTTACAAAAACAGAAATTATGACATCAGGTACGTACCTAGCACCACATTGTGCTAGTTCACATATCAGGTTCAAACAACGTGCTTTTAATTTTCTACTGCAACCAAGCCTTTGTACTGGTTTTTAGTATGAAAATTCATGAGGCGGTGTGACATTCACTGTTTATAGTACTAGAAGATACTGTGATTTTTGTTTTGTTTTGTTTTGTTTTGAAATCAGATTGCAATACAAATGGAATTATTATGTCTTGACACCACATGAATCTTTTTAATGATCCTTGTTATGCCAAGTTTCTTGCTTGGCCTTATATTTAAATTCCTATGTAAGTGGTATTTTTAACATTTTGTTCTTTTTTAAAAGGAAAACACAAGATTTATCCCATTTTTAAAAAAAAGTTCTTCAGGTACAGAATTAATTTTGAATACTTTTGATTTATTGCATCACTATTCTTATTCCAAATAGTAGCTGCTTCAACAGCTGAAAAGGGAAACACTAATTCTCTTTAAAGTACAACTTTAAAAAATCATTAATCGTGATGGAAAAATTTACTAATTCATTCTTTTGTGGTTGTAAAAAAGAGAATGTTCTATTTCTCAAACTTCATAAATACTGAATAAAGAAAGAAATGCTGGCCTTAATATTATATCTAATTTTCTAATCCCATTCCAACTTAATAGTTTGTAAATTTTATTTCTAACAAGGTTTCTTTTTAAATTAGAAATATTTTGGTGTTTTAAATGTTTTTTAAACTAAACATTGCATTTCGAGATGAATTTTAAATAAATCCAAGTTGTTCTGCTTCATGTGTGTAACTCATTGAGAACCATAAACATACATAGTTGTTAACCCTTAATAACTTCAGTATGTAGATTATTAAATGAGATAACCTATTAAAAAATAATGATGGTAGTATTTTTCAAACTGAAATGAAAGGGTATCTCCAAAAGATGTCTACCCAGTTTTTAATGCTTCTACTACTGAGCCCATTTGTTCATCAAAATTCTCTAAGTAGATGTACCTGTATGAGCCATACAGCCTAGATGAAGACAATCAAAACAGCAAAAAAGTCCGTTGGCCACCCAGAAGGGGGTGAACCCAGTGCTGCTATGCAAGCAACAAGAGACCACAAGGGCCCCAAGACTATACGAAACCTAAAGTCAGGTTTTAAGAGTTTTCAGAACTGATAAGAGGGGCGGTCCTTATATCAAGGGAAATGTTCTTCCAGAGGACAGGGGACATAGCAGATAAGGCTTGCTCAATATGACAAGAGAACCCACACATATCTGAAACCCACACATATCTGATGGACAGAAACAGTCTCTCAGATATTCAGGCTCTACTCCATGCAGGACTGTACATGTTCAAACAAGCCCACTGAATTTCACTCAGAATCCAACTGACAATCCATGTAACTTGTATAGTAGCAATGACACATGGATATATTAAGAAGTGCCTGTTATTGTTAGTGCTGAAGCATTTCGAACCACCTGTAGCTTCTGGGCAGCCCCATATAAGCCACCTATAAGGCACTTCATGACTTAGGTCCAGGATATTTGCATGACCTTCTTCTGCCTGCCTCTCACCGTCCTGTTAGCTCACATAGGGCCGCTGTCCTCAGGGTTCGACAGCGAGCCAATGTCACCTTGCTGTGCCCAGGGGCAGGGCGTTCTCTGTGGGTGCTCCCACCCTCTGGAATGAATTACCTACTGAGCTCCGGACGGCTCCTGATCTCCACTCCTTCCGTCGGGACTTGAAGACTTGGCTTTTCAAACAAATAGGCTGACACTGATTCCGGGCTTTATTATTTACTACTAATTAATTATTTGGATTAAATTATGATTTTATTGTACTTGTTTCTTAACTTGTGTTCACTGCCCTGAGTCCTTTGGGAGAATGGCGGCATATAAATACATGAAATAAATAAATAAATAAATAAATAAATAAATAAATAAATAAATAAATAAAGGGTACATCGCAATAATTCAGTCATGAGGTGAGCATACCATGAGTAACTGATTGGAGGCACTCCTGACTGAAAAACGGGTGTAACTGGCACCCAAGTTGAACTTGTGCAAAGGCCCTTCTGGCCACAGCTGTCATCTGCTCTTGAGCAATAAGCTGCGACTCCATAAGGAACTGCAACTTGTGTACCAGTCTTCAATGGGGATATGCTGCCTGATCTAGTGGAAGTGGAATTGTGGGCGTAAATGAGAAGATGGAGCAAAATATATGCTGCTGTGAATTCCTGAATGAAAAAGGATATATAAGTCTAAAAAAATAAATTAGTTATGGAAGTTGAGATCCATGTAAATATACGGTACTCTTGAAGTATACAGTAGTGACCAAAATTGTGGAAACCTTTTGGGAAAAATGTACAGTATTTTTGAGGTTTGATGGTTAATAACACCACTTTTTTTGGAGAAGTACCATAAAATATATCCTATGTCCAGGTAACATGGGTTTTAGTCCAGTTTAGTCTTTTCAACCTTTGTTTGAGATACAAAAGTGGCTTTTTTCATGGAATTCCAGATTTTAGGTCAAATTCCTGCAATCTGCGCCAAACAGTCCTTGCGCTCAACTTCACATTGCATTGCGCCATTTCATCTTGTATACACAGATTTTCTTCCGTCACATAGGCACAGTCTCTTAATTCTTCTATCATCACTTGCTGTTGTGCACCTTTTCTTGCCTTTACCAGTGTGGTTTTGTAGTGACTGAGTCTCCTTATACCTCTTCTTAGAAGAGGTGTACTTAGAAATGCCACCGTTGGTTAAGTTTCCACCAATTTTTTTTCTAATTTCTTTATAACTGTAGCTTTGTTTCCTTAATAATACTATTTTATATCACTTTCTGGGCGACCAGTCAACTCTTTGCATCATTACTTTAATTTTATTACATTTTAAAATCTCACTAAATGATAGAACACAAAAAAACCACAACCAACTTGATAGCAATCACATATCACACTGACAAATGTCCTCTCAGCTTTAGTACATAACATCAACAACTGAATTGTACTGTGATCTGATTGGCTCATTGCCAAAAAAAGATGACACCTGATTGGCTCTTGAAACACTCATGCTCATTGGCTACAATCAGATGCAGGAAAGCTACCTGATATCCACCTAAGCAAGTTGTGTTTCCTTTTTCTGGTTATTTGGCTATAACTTTTCATACAATACAGATAATTGAACAAACTTTGTTGCATTACATTCTTGATTAAATTATCTTTCCATTGATATATAATTTTATGGTTTACTCCAAAAAAAAAGTGTTATTAGCCATCAAACCTCAAAAATACACTTTTTCCAAAAGGTTTCCACAATTTTGGCCACTACTGTAATGCCAGTCATAAGATGACGAAGTGAAAATGCTACTGTGCAATGAAACCTAGCTACAAATAGGCTGTCTCTTGCAATGAAGAATGACCAATCAAGAAATTGTTTCTTACTAAGAAATTGGTAAGAAAATAGCAATATAGGAGCTGATGTTGAATTTTGTTTTAAAATACTTGTTCATTTCTTTGTTTCATGTTTTTAATTTGGAGTACATAATCACATTTTAAAAATAATGAAATTAATCTCTTCTTAGGAAACCACTTCCAGCAGATCCACCCTACCAACAGAATAAGGCAGGCCGGATGCTACTTTTTCACTTTGCTACTCAATATCACTTTTTCCCTGAGATAGATAGATAGATGAGAGAGACAGAGAGAGAGAGACAGAGACAGAGACAGACGAGAGAATTTTCAAGAATCAGTATAGAAATATAAATAGTTATCTTATTGTATTTTATTTTATTACTATTTATGCAGATTTAAGCAAAATGAACTCAAAAAGTATCAGGAAAATAATTCAGAGTTCTAATGCTAAAAACAATGTAAAGTTCTAATGCAAAAGCAGTACCTTTGTATTGTTAGAAATTATACAAGTGTTTTGATAACCACTTCATCTACAACAATAACAATATTAGACTGATTCAAGATAGATAGATATATTTACCGGTAAATCTATATGTGTGTTTGTGTATGTATCAGTGGGTTGCCCCTGGTTTGCACCGGTTCTATAGAACCAGTAGTAAAACCGGCAGGAGGCTCCGCCCATTGACCCTGATGTCATCAAAACGCTTCTGTGCATGCGGCCCCGTTGCGATATATATATGTAGGTCTTTGGTTATCCGGGTTTTCTCCCGCGTAAAATTGGAAGTGTCTTGGCGATGTTTCGACTAAGTCTCATTCGTCATCTTCAGGCTGGTGTTTTCGTCGCCAAGACACTTCCAATTTTACGCGGGAGAAAACCCGAATAACCAAAGACCTACATACAAACACCCATGAAAACTTCAGAAAACAAATATATACACACACACACACACACAGAGTATTTATATATGTGTGTGTGTGTGTGTGTGCGTGTGTGTGCAACATTTTACAATACCATTAAACTGTTTAATTAGTCAAAAGATCAAACACTAATCCATTCAAATTATAAATGTTCATAGATACCAACAGGTTTGAAAAAGCTTTGGTCGTATTTAGGCTTATAAAATTAATTTCAAGACTATTTTTTTTCAAGCTGCAAGCTTTGGGGGTTTATTCTTGTATGTTATAAAATCATTTTTCAAACTTTTAGACTGAAAGTAAGAATTGAGCACAATAGCTGTCTTACTTAATTTTGCTGTTCTTATTTTATATATTGCTGACATTCTATATTGGATATAAATAACAAAACATTTGAAGATGTGGTTTGCATTTCAGTGTTTCACTTCATTGAATAATAAATAACCATACATTTGACAGATTTTTTGCTACATTATGAAAATCATTATTTAACCTAGAAACCTTCTATTATTAAATGTCTAGAAGACTGAGCAAATATACCAATTTTTTGTATCCATATCTGTAAATAAAATCTAAATCTTGTTACTAAGAATTCAGGAAATCTTCACAGCACTACAGTCCCCATATTTTTCAGCAGGGAGTTGAACAAGAGACATATTGAGTTCATGTTGCATGAACTCAGCCATTGTGCTTTATAAAACAGTGTGAAAAAACTCAAAAATTTGCTTTTAACTGCATTATGCTAATATTTTAAACCTTTAAATATGTATATTTTAAACTATCTTTTGGCCAATTCAACTCAACTTGCTGCTAATGAGAATTAAAAAGAGAACATTTTAAAAACAAAGAAGGTATTGGAAATCCTTCATGTTTGCTGAATTAGTATAAGTATAGCTGACATGGCCAGTGGCAAAGAATGCTAGGACAATAGTATCAAGGGTCATTGTTTAATCATCCTTATTTAAAAAACCCCCACCAGAATAAAACAGAAATCCACCAGAAACTATCGAAGTCTGTTGTTATATTTTTTTTTAAGCAGTGGTTTCATGAACTATTTCAGACCCTCGTCAATACAATGGCTGGATTCACACATTGCACTAATTACAGTGTGGTTGGTGGGCTAAAGGCTATAATTGGATTTGACAAATTGGAATTTATAGTTCAATTTTTATTATAAAAGACATAAACCATGGTTAAGCAAAAATTATAAACTAAGTCAATGTTCCTTTTCCTGAAAAACTGGCTAATAAAATTGAAAAGAAGTAAAAAAAAAAGATTAAAAGTCCTGTATTAGATTATACAAAAATTTAATCTGATGAAATTTATTTACATATTGAATGGCTGTAGGTCAAATGAATAAAAAAAAATCAGTGAGGTTATGCAGTAATTAAAGAGACACCCACACAAGCAATAACATAGATACACCAAACTCAGCAGGCACTAAGGAACATCATGGATACAGACTATTGGAAAGCAATCAATGAATGTAAAAATGACTGGTGGAAAAACAACTGTCCCAAAAGTAACTGATTGTACAGTTTGAACATGATAATCACAAGATTTGAATTGGGGTAGGAAGAAAAAATACGGCTCTGTGCTTAAGATTTAAAGTGATTCCATTATTTTTATGTGAGATATAAAGAGGAAATAACTGGAATAGCTGAAGTCTACTGATGTTTTCTATTCATGGTACACATTTCATTTCATGTGTTAGTGATAAAATGTGATAACTCTGGTAACTTCTTGGAAAAAAGTAGCAATCTACTATTCTAATCTAAAAATTAAAAATTAATAAATATACCAAGCCCATAAGTGTAACTGGAGAAGATTTCTTATATATCACTGGTCCCATACTGATCACAATAGTTGTATTAGATGACCATAACTAGAATATCAAACATTCTACTCATGTGACAGTTTTATTCATAGGTTTCCTACTTTGGACTGCAGAAATCCAGATAACAAAATTACAACATTTTACTGCCATCTAGGGTTCATCAGAATTTATGCAGAAATTCCAAATACATTACATTCAGTTTAATGTTCTAATGTGATTTTCTAGTCCTATTACAATTACGCAAAAGTTGCAGTCTATCAACTTCCTCTGAAGACACTGAAACACCATTTCAACTGCCATTTTAATTGCCATTTGTTAAGATTTCACAGCTCAATAAATTGATGTTGAATGATCAATTTTTGAACACTTAAAAATGAAGACTTTATATCCAGATCATATAGTCCAGTGGTCCCCAACCTTTTTATCGCCGCGGCCCGCTGAGCGCGTGCAGGGGTGGGGGCACGGCCCAGGAGCTTTTGCGCACGGCCCATTGCGCACGGCCCAGGAGCTTTTGCGCACGGCCCAGGAGCCTTCGCGCTGCAGCGTTCATGTCCCCCGGCCGCTGCGCGGCCCGGTGCCAGGTACTCCACGGCCCGGCACCGGTCCGCGGACCGGGGGTTGGGGACCACTGATATAGTCTCAAAGGTGCTTTTCCAAGACACTGGACTTTGTCTTTGAGGAAGATGTTTTGCTTCTCCATAGTTTCAAAGATCAGCAAATTTTACTGAGATGCTAATGCTCCTGAAACTCACATAACATAGAAATCAACATTACCCCTGTATTAATTCATTAACCATTCAATCAATCCATTTATTGTTATCTAGACTATAAATTAATCCATTTAGATGGAAGATTCTTTCATAAACTTTATGTCTATATACCTAACCCTAACTAGTTATATATTGTTATTGTACATTTTTGTTGCTAATATTTGTTTTTACTACACAAGATAATGTTTTACTTTGAAAAGCTTTATAGCATTATAAGGCTTTGTTGTAACATAGCCATAACCATATATAGCCTCTGAAAAATTTGCTTGCAACCACTTGATAGCACCAAACGGTCGCAGAAAATTATTTAATTAGAGAAATCTGCTATTTAATGGCCCTCTGGATTTTTTCCTATTGGATAGACTCCTTAATTTAAAAAAATGAATTCTGACCAAACTACTGGTATGCTTAATATGAGTTAATATAACAGCGCCAGTTATATTTTATAATTTGTAAATTTAAGCTTCGATATTATTTATGAAAATCAGGTTTATCAAAAATCCTAACAGCTATAAGTTGTTAATTATAAGAATCCAGCGTCCGTCCTAATTTTTGAAGCCTTCGTGAAAACGTGCCAGTATTTTCCAGTATTTCGGGAATCCTGCAGGAGATTCTGCCAACAGGCAAAAAATGCCGGGACTCGTCGTTCCGAAAGAGTAGAGGGCTGCACAAATCTCCCATTTCTATTCTTACTGACGTAAAAGTTTGGGAAGATCTGAAAAGACTACCAATATTTCTCAAATTCGACAACTTTAAGATGTATGTATTTTTATGCATGGCTGGCTGGGGAACTCTGGGAGTTGAAGTCCACACATCTTGAAGTTTGTGAGGCTGAGAAACTCTGAGCTAATCTTCCGGCACTTCGACTTTTCTTTTTTCGTTGCCTCTCATCTGCAACGGAACTGTAAGCCCCGCCCCGATCTAATGACGCAAGGAGATTCCCGCTCCCAGTTGTGGACTCATGGGCAAACTTCACCCGTTCCTACCCCAAATACCGAGCACTTGGGTGCCCAAAGGAACCCGCCTTCTTGCTTTAATTGGCCAATCAGACTTCGGCTTCAGCCAATGTAAGAACCAGAACGGGCTTTTTTTTTTTCTTTTCTTTTCCCCTCTCCGTGTTTTCTTCCACACCCAGCCCGCGAGGCTGAGTCTCGCGATACTCGAGAGCCGGCTCGGTTCCTGGTTGGTGGGACCGCGTTGAGAAAGCCGGGGCGGCAGCGGGGAGAGGGGCCTGAAAGAAAAAAAAAGAAGAAGAAGAAGAAGAGAAAGAAAAGAGCCCGGCCCGAGTCGCGCGCGGAGGGAATCGGCGAGAACTCCCTTCATTTCACTTTTGTGTTTCGAAGGAGGAGTCGGGAGCTCGGCGCCTTTGGCCGTTTTCATCTCTCCGGACGGTCTTCATGATGTCTGCGCTGGGACCGGAGAACGAGAACGTGAGCTCCCTTTCGGGCACCGCTTCGGTTCCCAGCGGCATGGAGAACACAGGAGGGGCCCCGGCTTCCGCCGAAGGGACGCCCGGGATAAATGACGAAGGAACGGTAAGAAGAGTCCGGTGGCTGGAAAAACCGGCGCTGTGGGGGCGACCCGCAGGTTCCTCTCGCCGGCTCAGGCGGGCGGGCGGGGAAGGGCAACGTGGGGCAAAGAACCTCAGCCGTTTCTTCGGCCCGAATCTGTGAAGCGCTCTTAACCGCTGAGTTTCTCGGACCGAGTTTGTCGGGTGGGGAACCGAGCCGTTGGCGCCGGAGACAATAGGAAGAGCCGAGCGGCTGTTGAAGCTCCAGCCGAGCGGCGCCTCCGGCGGACGCCTTTGCCAGGCAGAAGAGCGATGGGCGCGGGTATCCCGATGGAGGCGAGCGATTTCCCCGGGGACGCCGCTCCTTTCTCCGGTTTAATCGCGCCGCCTCCGCTGCGGCCACCCCCGCCCTCCCCCCCCCTTTTTTTGTCTCCGCCGGCAGCTGAGCCGTTAAATAACAATAGCATTGAGACTTATATACCGCTTCACGGGGCTTTTTATAGCCCTTTCTCTGGGTCCTCATCGGCGAAGCCGCGCCGGGTCTTATCCGTTCGCCTCCCTGTCCTGCTTTTCTTCCACCGCAAAAGCTCCGTCGGCGCCGTCCTGGCTGGGCTGCAGGTGGAAAAGGGGGCTTCCAAAAAGGGGGAATTGGCCGCGCGTCGTGTTCGCAGCGAAGCCGACGCTCGTGGTCGGTTGAAACGTTCAGTGTTGCGGCTTCAAGCGGCGTCGAGATACGGTTACCTTCCGTGGGGCGCGGTGGTAGCCTGGCTCTGGCGAACCTCCGGGCGCCTTAGCTCAGAGCTTGGAGGCTCCCTTGGCAGAGCGGCGTGGTTGGTGCTTGAGAGGCCTTCGCTTTCGGGAGGTGATGCGGTAATCCTGCCGAGGCCACTTCCCTTGTTTTGACGATTAGGATGTGCAGATGTCAATAAATAAATAAATAAATAAATAAAAAATGCTGTTGCCAGGCCCGGAGACCGCTGCTCTTCATTGTGGAAAGTCATTTGGACTCGGTTCCACCTGGTGGATGTGCGTTTCTGGAGAAACGACCCTTCTCCACTTGTCCCAGGCTTCACCTGCTTTAATGGACAGGGAGATTTCTGCTCAGACTGTTGAAAAAGCTAAAGATAAAGTTAAAATGGACAAAAATACACAAACCCTCAAGGGTAAATTTTAAGTAATCGTTCTTAGAAAATTAACATAGAGTCTTTTTTCTTTCTTTCTTTCTTTTTTGCTACAGTATATTGTTGATTTAAAAATAAAACTGGTGAGGTATACTGTTGGAAAGGCTAAAGGTTGCATTTACTAGTCTATTAATCTGAAATAAACCAGGAAATGCAGCCTATTTGTAAGTGGATTCCAAACAATTTTACTTCTAGGTGCTGCTAAAGTGGTGTTAGTTATGAAGTTGTGTCCCATGGACAACGTTCCTCCAGGCTTTCCTGTCCTCTACCATCTTCTGAAGTCCATTTAAGCTCATGCCTACTGCTTCCAGCCACCTCGTTCTCTGTCCTCTCCTTCTTCTTTTGCCCTCAATCTTTCCCAGCATTAGGCTCTTCTCCAATGAGTTCTTCCTTCTCATTAGGTGGCCAAAGTATTTGAGTTTCATCTTCAGGATCTGGCCTTCTAAAGTCAGGGTTGATCTCCTCTAGGACTGACCGGTTTGATCGCCTTGCAGTCCAACAGACTCGCAGGAGTCTTCTCCAGCACCATAATTCAAAGGCCTCAATGCTTTGGCGCTCAGCCTTTTTTATGGTCCAACTTTCACAGCTATACATATATGTTGTTATAAAATGTATTCGGAAGTGCAACTGTATCTGTGTTTTGTGTCCAGCTTCTGTCATACATTCGCACTTCCCAAATTTATATTAGTACAGTGACACCTGAAAACTACATTGAATAGTTTTGAATAAATGTCTTTTTATAGTTACACAATAAGATACATCAATGTTAGGCAGTGTCTTGCTTCCTTATATCTTTGTTTACAGATAGAAGATTGTAATTACACTGAGTACATGTTAACAAACTTGTTTGAATCATGTGTTCTTTTATTTCATTTTTAGTAATGTAATAAGGTAAAGATGTGAAACTCCAAATATGTCATTGGTAGCATAATTCAAGAATGTATAAATTTCATAAATCACATTAATTGATATATATTTGGAAAATAAATAATGAATTGATGCAAAATCTTGTTAGAATAGAGGAATTATTTATATCGGTTCTACAAATTAAGTAGGACTTGTTAAGCATTTCTAGCTATTTATTTTTTATTCTACCCTTTTAAAAGTACATTCTGATCAATTCAAAGCAATAAAGTCTCATGGTTGTACAATCACATACTGTTTGAAGTCTTGACTTAGTCCACAGTTTCTCACTGTGGTCTCTTTCAAACGTTAGACTATTATTTTTATAATATGTTTTATGTAATCATTACTGATCTTACACAATTTCAACTAATATATTTTTGTAGAAAATAAAAGGAAAAAAGCCTATGTTAATTCACTGAGGACAATTACACATTTACATTAAGGCTTTTTTGTGTTTGTACATTTTAGCTTATATCTTTACTTATTTAATACTTTTCTATGTTATCCCATCTACATACTCTAAGACAGGGGTGTCAAACTCAAGGCCCACGGACGGGATCCGGCCCATGGCGTGCTTACACCTGGCTCTTGGGGCTGGTCTGGAAATATCAAAGGACCGCCTTGCGGTGCCTCAGCCGGCCAAAACAGGGCACGCTCCCCATGGCCCGTTTTCAGCTGGCAGAGTGTTGCATGAGCCGTCTGCCCCCCACTGTCCGGCCCACAGAGAACTACAATGCTGATCCAGCCCTCGAAGAAATCCAGTTTATATCCATAAAAGAGGCTCACTAGTTTTAATAACAACCAAATCATATTACAAATTTAAAACACAATCAGAAGCAATATTATACTTTCTAGTATTTTGACCCTGCAGGCATGGAGAACCTAATTAATATGGTCTGTTGTGTATATTAGACATCTTGGAGTACAGATAGTCTTCGACCTATGACCACAATTGAGCCCAAAATTTATGTTGCTAAGTGAGACATTTGTTAAGTGAATTTTTTCCCATTTTATTATCTTTATTGTCGCAGTTATTATATGAATCACTGCAGTTGTTAAGTTAGTAACAAGGTTATGTGACTGCAACCATCATAAAATTGATGGATTGAAATGAAGTTCTTAGTACTCTCTGAGCTTGGTTATGATCTTGCAGATGTTTCATTATCCAATGAAGGTAACATCTCAAAAATGGGCATTTTGCTGAGGGCTTCCTTCTCTGAAACACTCACCCTAGTTGTGAAGCAAGAATAATTCTCATTCTTCTGTTCTTCTCAAAACTTGTAAAAATGTGGTGTTCTTCATGGTCTTTGGAACTTGTTATGCTGTAGAACTCTTAGTGGCAAAAGTATTGATGTAATGTAATGCAATGCTGCACAATGCAACACACACAAGACAATATATAACTTTATTGTAATTTTATATTTATTATGTTTTATATTATTACTTTATTGTCTGCAGCTGTTCCTTTTGTACCACGTAGAATATGTTTTACTAATGTGATTTATAAACTCATAAATACCATGTTTTCCCAAAAATATGACTTACCCCGAAAACAAGCCCTAGCCTGATTTTCATGCCTATGCCTAATATAAACCCTACCCTAAAAATAAGCCATAGACAAGCCCTGCCACCGTCTGGTTGTACAATGTGGGGCAAAGTGCAGGTGTAAAACTCAATGGCACAATACACCATGCAGCGTCCTGCCACAAGCAACTGTACTAGTGCGACGAGCCTCATGGTGTCCTTCCTAGAGTGGCTCCACTGGCGTGACAAGTCTCATCCATTCTTCCTAGAGTGGCTCCACTGGCGCAATGAGCCTTGTGGCATCCTTCCGAAAGTGGCTTCATCGGCGCGACAAGACCCAAGCTCCAGTGTCCCAGCAGCAGCAGGGCCAGCAGGCAGGAAGGCTGGAGGCCAGGGCGCACGGAGAGGTTGAGCTGTTGCGGCCACAGGCAAGTAGACGGTGGGACACAGGGTGAAGCTGGCAGTAGCAGCGCTCCCATTCCCATCGGCCCTCACACTCGCCGCCTCCTGTATGTCAAAAAAATAAGACCTCCCTGATAATAAGCCTGAATGCTTATTTCGGGGTCCAAAAGAAAATAAGACTGGTTTTATTTTCGGGAAAACATGGTATATACTTTTGCTGTACATAGTTTAGATTTCCAAAACAAATCTTAATGTTTGTAAAGTTATAAAATGTGAAAGAATAGTAAGGGATGTTATTTGTTCCTTAGGAATTTTTTGGTGATGAATCTCCAGGAAAACAAAAAGAAAATCAAGAACCAGATCCTACCTATGAAGAAAAAATGGTAGGTATTTTGTATTGTAATGTAGGTGATTACTTCAGGACTTGACAGTTTGGTTCATGCACTGGGCAACCAAGCACCTCAAACTTGGACTGATCTATCAAATAATCTTGATATTTTATCAATGTAATTTTGGTTTATTTTAGAAGGCTTTTAAAAATGAGAATAGAAGTTTGTTTCAAAGAAGCCACCTCCTATTCATACTCTTTAAATTTCCTTCAAAGTCTGTTGACATTCCCCACCCAGTCTTCAGCTACACAATTTCTAGCAGTGTCATGGTAATCAGAAGACTTCCTTGACCCAAAGATTGGATGCTAAATTATGGTGTTTTCTGCTTTTGCCCCTTTATAATTGACTTTATAATTGATTTTCAAATGTTAAAAACTAATTCTAGAATTTGATTTTTTTTCATGTTTAAACGTTCTTATTTTCTTGCTAATCTTTTTAACTTTATTGCAGCAAACCGATCGAGCAAACAGATTTGACTATCTGTTGAAACAGACAGAATTGTTTGCACATTTCATTCAGCCTGCTGCTCAGAAGACTCCAACTTCCCCCTTAAAAATGAAACCAGGACGACCAAGAATAAAAAAAGATGAAAAACAAAATCTGTTATCTGTTGGAGAGTGAGTATCAACAGACTCATATTTATTCTGAAAATGTGTCATTGTAAAATATTTTTAGCGCCTTTGAGTTGTAATGTGCAAAGGGCGTCATGCAACTAAATAAATAAATGTGAAACACAAAAATAGATCATGATTGAATACAAATATGCAGACACTAGAGTAGATCGTATTTAAATTGTCTGCAGACGTCTACCTCTGATGAGAGGGGCCATATATGTAAATAGCACATATATAGTGCTTTGGAGCCCTCTCTAAGCGGTTTACAGTCAGCATACTGCTCCCCAACAATCTGAGTCCTCATTTTACCAACGTTGGAAGAATGGAAGGCTGAGTCAACCTTGAGCCGGTCAGGATTGAACTCCTGGCAGTCAGCAAAATTAGTCTGCAATACTGCATTCTAACCACTGCGCCACCATGACTCTTCACTGTAAAACTCTTCAGTTTGGGATATAAGCAATACCTTCTATAAGGAATAGCTTCTATAGTGATGTTTAAGAAAGCTTAAAAAGAGTTGCCAGGGCGCTGTCTTTGAATGTTCTTTTTTCAGCATGTGAGATAGGATTATCTCTCTTTACTCTTTCTAGCTTTAAGTTGGAGAAGAATAAAAATCAGCCTTTCATTAGAATGGGCAGCATTTTTTTCCTAATAGAGTTTCATATATGCATGCTTTGAATATTTTCAGAATCAAGTCAAATTGCAGATATGGTTTTAGTTCAGTTTCTGATTTACATGATTGAAAGAAGGTAAACTGATATGGCAATGTGCTGTGATGAGATTTCATCCTCTTTTAATGACCCCATAATTCCTTGCTGGGTGGAGTCCGAGCAATGGAATGGAGCTGAGTGTTTACTGGCTGGATGCCAGGTGTAATGAGATTTGATACTTTAGAAATAGAAAAACAGCCAATACTTCCTGAAAACCACATATGAATAGAAGAACCATACAGAGCATAATATAGTTGTAATTCATAATAGTTGTTTGGAAAGCAGGAAAAAGCTTAAGAATGGAGATGAGCCAATGGCATCTTGAGCTGTGAATAACTGCCTCTCAAACTGGAAGCATTATGAATTTTTTAAATGTGTTGTTTTTATCTTCAACCTCAGATAACGGATTTTTTTTTTTTTTTACTTCTTCCCCCAACCAAATGTTTTCCAATAATTTACTTGAGTTTTTAGGGAGTAATAACTTGGACAAAGTCATGAATCCTATTACATGAACTCTTTTCAACATGTATTTGATTGGAACGTATTAAAAGTTGTGATGGATGCATTTTTTTATCCAAATAAGAGTTTACCTAAGCAGCTTGTAATAGTTGTACAATGTAAAAATTTGGTTTGTTTTGGACTCTACAATAGTTAGCTATTTATTTTCTTAACATTTCCATTGTTTCTAGCTATCGCCATCGTAGAACTGAACAGGAAGAGGATGAGGAGCTTTTAACAGAAAGTTCCAAGACTACTAATGTATGCACTCGATTTGAAGAATCTCCATCCTGTATGTAATACTTTTTGTTGTTTATATGTTTATATATTTTGGGAACTATCCAAAATTAAAAGATTTTGATACTTACTTTGCTCATTTAGCAAAGTTAATTCTCAATGGTATTCACATATTTGCCAATATTATTCAACTTAAATTAATATATTTTTTGAAATGTTATATGCTCCCTTTCAAAACAGAAGTCTTCCTAGAACAGATTAGAAAATATTCACATTGGCATTTTGAATAAAATTTTGCATGCAAACTTTTAAATATACTTATTCTGCCATCGTGTTTTACTTTTTTTATTCATTATATCCAACTTTTAATAGAACGAAATCTATTTTTTAAGCAGTATGATTTTTCTAGTGAAAAATGGGAACATGTTTTAAATTTTCTACAACAAATTATATTTCCAAACTGGATTCTAAATTGAGCATCAAACTTATCTCTTCTAGATCTACTACAGAGAAGTTATGTGTAAGCTAAATCCATACCCAATTAAATATGAGTGTAATTGAGAGAGATTTCAGGTTTTCAAGTTACACAGTTTTAAAATATATGTTCCCATGTGTGCTCAAAACTGTTTTTCCTCCTTGATTTTGAATGTGTACCATGTATAACACAAATTCAGGGATTTGTTGTTTGCTGCTTCATAATGAACACTTTAATGGGGTATCATTTCTGGTGTTTGAGAACAGAGAGTTAATCTGTTCTGTTAGCGGGAGGGAAGTTATACACCTTTCAAAAAAGATTGCTAATAAGTGCATCCATGCATTTGTATCTAATAACTTACTCTGATTTGAGAGGGTTTGTTTATCCTGTTGTCAAGATATATTAAAATGCCATGATAATTTGTTTTCATTAGTGTATGGCATTTCCTTTCAAATAGAAAATAACAAAATTATCTAGTTTTCTATTGATTAATCTTTGTAGAACAGTCAGTATTTTTATTCATTTGTAGAACAGTTAATATTTTATTCATTTGTACTCTTCCTGTTTCTGATGTTGATTAGCATTTTGTTTTGCAAACATTGCAACTAACCTGTTCCCCTAAATTAAGACATCCCCTGATAATAAGCCCAATCGGTCTTTTGAGCACATGGCAATAAGGCCAAGCGCTTATTTCAGGGTTCAAAAAAATATAAGACTGGGTCTTATTTTCGGGGAAACATGGTAGTTGGTAGACATGAGAAAAATCCTGAGTTACCAATTAATTTGCTTTGTATATATTTAATTTAGTCATAATATCATAACATTTTGCATTTTATTCTGTTAAGAATATGGACTGAATATTAGTCCTTTCTCCTGGGGTATAATGAGAATACTTACTATGAAGAAAATAAGAGGTGACTTTAAATTTATTATTTAAATTTACTACAGATGTGAAATGGGGAAAATTGCGTGATTATCAAGTCAGAGGATTGAACTGGCTCATTTCTTTGTATGAAAATGGCATCAATGGTATTTTAGCAGATGAAATGGTATGCAGAAATCTGATTTTATTTAGAATTAAAGTGATAATTAACATTTAATTTTAATTTTAATTACTACAAGTTTGTCCAGTTTCTTTTTAGTGAACTGTTACTAAATTGAAATTGGTTATAAATTGTATAATAGCATGAAATGCAAGTCACAGTGAATTAATTCAAAATAGAATAAGAGTAGAATAATTTTGTGTCAAAATGTAGGTTTTCTGGTTGTAGATTTTCTAGTCAGTCCTGTCCCAATATAAAATGATACAGTTGTAAAAAGCCTAATAATAGCAGATATATGTTCAGATTTTTTTAAAAAAATCAGTGCTTATTCTAGTAGCAAATTGAAAGTTGGCTTTTTTGAGTATTTGTAAAAATAAGAGATATAAATGTTATGTAATCAGATTTTAACATTTTAATTCTATTTATTGTTGGGTTGTTTTATTCTGTGAGCCGCCCCGAGTTCCTCGGGAGAAGGGCAGCATATAAATATGACAATAAATAAATAAAAAATGTAATTATTTGATTGGCTTTTGTGAAGGTTTTCTATCTTGAATAGAATTATTGTCTAAGTTAGTCTTGGTTCTGGAACCATTACTGTAAAGTCTATATAAATTCAGAATGTTTTATTTTATGTTCTGGAGTTGTCCTGGGTTTTATATTTTGAACATGATATATCATGCAGGTTGCAGTCTTATTTTCCTACATAGTTAAAATTCTGAATATATAAGCAGAGTTTTGAATGTTATCTAACTAGAGATGGTTGTATATTTGAAAATAGGCTTTCTGATAATAGAGAAGCTCATCCTAAGAAAATTAACAATTCTTAATAGCACTTTCAGGAAGAGTTTATGATATGGGATACAAATATATATGCTTACACGATCATAACATTTTCTAAATTTAATATATTGATACATACAAAGAAACACACACAGAATTCCAAGATGGATAAAACACACACACACACACACACACACACACACACACACACACGCACGTATTTATCTTGCTCCCTGATACAAATTAACTTTTTGTGTATATACATTGTTAACAGGGTCTTGGAAAGACATTGCAAACAATTGCGCTTCTTGGATACATGAAACATTACAGGAACATTCCAGGTCCTCATATGGTATTGGTTCCCAAATCAACTTTGCATAATTGGATGAATGAATTCAAGAGATGGGTGCCAACTCTTCGAGCTGTATGTCTGATAGGTGATAAAGACCAGCGTGTGAGTATGAACCCAAGTGTGTTTCTCTACTAGTCTTATATATGTTTACTGACAATTAGCCTACTCTGCCCATAGCAAAGTACAGGGGATTGGTAAGTGAAATTTCATATGGATAGTGACAGACTTATGATGCCATTAAGTACGACATCACTTAATGATTTTTCTGCTAGCTTCTCCATTGACCCTGGTTGTCAGAAATAGGTTGTGAAGCATGTAATTGGTGATCACATCCTAGATGCTGTGACAGTTGTAAACTCCTGTTTAAAAAGTGCCTGAATGGCAATCAATGCCTGGAGGGGTACTGTGATGGTCATAAAGTTACATTTCAGCACCATCATAACCTCAACTGATCAATTGGCAGGGAAGTCACTAAAGGTCTAACCATGTCCTACTGTATTCCGGTAAGCAATAAATGGTATGGAATCCTTTAAAGTTTCTTAATAATTATATCTCTATTTGACAAATGCATTTTTGCCAGGAACTGTGGTGGCACAGTCGTTAGAATGCAGTATTACAGATTAACTTTGTCCACAGCCAGTTTAATCCTGACGTTTCAGGGTTGACTTGGCTTTGCATGTTTCCGAGGTCAATAAAATGAAGACCAGATTGTTGGGACAATATGCTGACTTAATAAACTGTTTAGAGAGTGCTGTAAAGTACTATGGAGCAGTATATACGTCTAAGTTCTCTTGCTGTTGTTATTTTAAGCAGCTTAAACTTTGTGTACAATATTGGAAGTTAAACTGAAATCTATTTCTAGCTGACACAAATGCTTTTAAATAAGTATTGCCATTTTTAGAATGGGCTACTTCAGTTCTTCAGGTGGCTTTTTGAATTTTATTTATGGTTTATTAATTGGCAGATTTTTATAATTTAATCCTGTTTATCAAAATAAGAAAAAACGCTGTACTTTTTACTGGTTTTGAGTTTCCACATGAATTAAATCAAATTGCTTTTTTGCATTTTAAATGTGTGTGTTTAAATCTTCTGTTTATAAGGAAAATGATAACTTTGCAGCATAATTAAAATAAGTTTATTTAAATATATGTCAAATCCCAAAATAAAATATTTTAAAAATTAAGGCTATTGTAGTGTCATTGTTTGAAATCTTCTGTTACCACAACAGTGTTCTGCCGGTTAGGAATTATTATTCAATTGAAATTTTAAAATAAATAAGGGTGATTTAGTTTCTTGATTTAATTGTTTCTAATTCTTTATGCAGGAATTAAGGGAAATGTATTGCTATGTTTATTAATTCTAAATTAGTTAATATTAGGACTGATGATTATCTATTATTTTTAAAATACACCCTTATTCCTGACATGACCTGCTGGAAAACCTGGTCAGAAGGCTGATGCAATACAGTTTGTGAATTTTTGAATTATCTATTAGCAGAGTTACAAATTACCCAGAGTTTATACTTCTGTATTAAACCCTGAATTTCCCTAGTAGATTAAGATTATATTTTATGTAATTTTAGGTAACAAGTGGTAACAGATTTGAAATTATCAGGGTCACATGTGGATGTCTTTAATAATAACTAGCCATAAAATACACATTCTGTGGTATAATAATGATTGTCTTTAAAATGTTTAATTCAATATTTTCTCTGATTAAGGCTGCTTTCGTGAGAGATGTTTTGCTGCCAGGAGAATGGGATGTCTGTGTAACATCATATGAAATGCTCATTAAAGAGAAATCAGTATTCAAAAAATTTAACTGGAGATACCTAGTTATTGATGAAGCCCACAGGATTAAAAATGAAAAGTCGAAGGTAATTTTAAATGTCCCATTTAGGTAAGAATTTAAATTTTGCAGATTCCTGTCAGATGTTTATAATAATTTTTTTTCTTTCAGTTGTCAGAAATTGTGAGGGAATTCAAGACTACAAATAGATTATTGTTAACTGGAACACCATTACAGAACAACCTACACGAATTGTGGGCACTTCTTAACTTTTTATTGCCAGATGTCTTTAATTCAGCTGAGGTAATGAATGGAAATATTTGTAATGTTTAGTGGTATCTTAATTAAAAAAATATGGCTGAATGAAAGATTATGACATATATGTAGATGAAGTGATTGGTAAGCAGTTTGTGGGTGAAGCCTCAATGATCCTGATCTAAATAATTCTATCACAATTGCTAATAGAAATTGGAAAATGATCATCATTTGGAAAACTGTAATTAAAAGGGAACTTAGGTACAAGTTTGTCTCTTTTGATTAAGAAGCATTTCTCAGCAAGTATAAATAGTTTTAAAGAACAGCAACAGTTCTGTAGGAATTTATTAGTTGAATTCAATGAGATAACAACAACAACAATAATATAATACTGTCGACAGCAGATTTGACTGTGGCACTGTGAGCTGTTCAATATGAAATAAATATTTAAAATTGAAAATAAAGTAATTTTTATAAAACTGTTAAAAGCATTTGTAAAAGAAGCATTTCTAGCAAGGTAGAAAATAACTGTATCATTGGTGGTGCTTATCTTCATAAGCATAACTCTTCAGACCTGTAGAGCATATAATGTCCAGAGAATAATGCTGTTCGATCCTGTGTCTATTTTGCAGGTTGGAAATCAGCCTTACCTTTAGTGCTATTTTAATTTTTTCGCACTGATAGCTATATTTACTTTATATGGTAGAAATCAAATTATAGCTTTAGTAGATCTTAAAAATCATTAAGAAGATTATTGTGTTATCTATAATCTGTATCAGTGTGTCCTATGAAATTATAGATAATGCGAGAAGAGTGGGGGCATGTTCACTTATTTCATATCATATGTTGACACGAAAATTAGCCAACACGAGTTATCCTAACAGCATTCCTATATTATTTGAGCAAGAATTTGAAACAGAATTGAAACATATTTTTGGAAAGCTAAAACTGAAGATAATAGTTAAATTCTTCTGTTTGTATTTAATAGATGTGTGGGCAAGGAATAGTATATTAAATGCTGATTTATTGGTAGTGAATTATTTGATTATAAAGCATGTTTTTTAATGCAGGATTTTGATTCATGGTTCGATACAAACAACTGTCTTGGGGATCAAAAATTAGTAGAACGGCTTCACATGGTGAGTTTCTTTTAAAAAATGAACTAACTTTGGTCTATATTTACTACATAGCTCTCACTCTGTGCAGCATCTCTATGTATGCTACCTGGAACATAATAAAACATGCCTCTAAACTTTGCTTGAGACTGTTGGTGCAGCTATTGCAACATTTTTCATTTCCATAAATAGCACAAATAGTTTCATGGACATTGACTTCTAATTTCTTCTATGTTTTTTTCCAGAAATGTTATGTAATAGTTGAGGTTTCTCCAGCTGCATGCATGAAGGCCTTAGAATCACTATTAGATATAGCATGGAAAGCTGATACTTTTGAAAGAGAAATTAATCCAGTAGTATAAAATACAATTTACTGTGTGATATTATTCATTATACTTGACAGGTACTACGACCATTTTTGTTACGTCGTATAAAAGCTGAAGTAGAGAAAAGTTTGCCTCCAAAAAAAGAAGTTAAAATATATGTTGGTCTCAGCAAAATGCAAAGGGAATGGTAAGTAATTAAAATTAGTATTTGAATAAATATAACTTCTTATGTTGCTGATTGCTTTTTATTATTATTAAATCTTGAAGTATTTGCATTACATTAATGGAGGAGTGAGAGCCTCAGTTGTCTTTGTCTTTCTATATAGGTACACAAGAATCTTAATGAAGGATATAGATATATTGAACTCTGCTGGAAAACTGGATAAAATGAGACTATTAAACATTCTTATGCAGTTACGAAAATGTTGCAATCATCCGTACCTTTTTGATGGAGCAGAGCCCGGTCCTCCTTATACAACAGATATGCATTTGGTTACCAATAGTGGCAAAATGGTAGTTTTGGATAAATTGTTGCCAAAATTGAAAGAACAGGGTAATTATTTTATCTTATTGCTAAAAATTATTGGATAAAAATCAAGAAAATGTTCCCAATTGCTTTCATTTTCTATAAAAATAATGATACTATTAATTTTTGTAGAATTACAAAATTACAAAAGTAATTCTGTTTATAAATTATCTTCTGCCATTTGCTAAATATATATTATAAATGTTCAAGGATTTCTGATAGTTAAATTTATTCATATCGTATGTTGCTTTATGAGTATATTACTTATTTCAGTTTTTCATAAAATTTATTAAGAAGAATTTATTTGAGTAACAATTTTTAAATTTTTTCTTCCTGCTATAGGATCACGAGTCCTAGTTTTCAGCCAGATGACAAGAGTGTTAGATATATTAGAAGATTACTGTATGTGGCGAAATTATGAGTATTGCAGACTTGATGGGCAGACACCTCATGATGAAAGACAAGTAAGCATGCAGAAACAGGAGGTTTATTTGTTTGTCTTCGCACTCAGTGTGAATTGACCAACTTTTTTTATTGTAGGCTTCTATTAATGCATACAACGAACCTGGCAGTTCAAAGTTTCTCTTTATGCTGAGCACACGGGCTGGTGGTTTGGGAATCAATCTAGCTACAGCTGATGTTGTAATTCTATATGATTCTGACTGGAATCCACAAGTAGATCTTCAGGCTATGGTAAGCTTGATTAGCATGAAATCTTGTGTTTAAATCTGATTTTTTTCCCCAGGGATATTGAACATTCAGCAATATGTTTGCTTGTCTGACTGGATTTTTGATAAACACTATTGCATTAAAATAAGTTTTCTATGGTAATTATTACATAATTAGTTTTAAATTGTAAAGATTTAGACTTCTAAAATTATTCCAGGGAAATGATATCTGTTCACCAATTGTGCATTGTTTATATTACAAAAATGTAATTTTTATAAATTGAATATCCTTTTTTCTTGCCACATAGGATCGTGCACATAGAATTGGTCAGACAAAGACTGTTAGAGTATTCAGATTTATTACAGACAACACTGTAGAAGAAAGAATAGTAGAAAGAGCAGAAATGAAACTTCGCTTAGATTCCATAGTTATTCAACAAGGTAAAAATGTTACACTGTTTTTTAATACCATATGTGGTCAGTAAGCTAAATATATCCAAACTTGGAAAAAATGTATCAAAATAAAAAATGATTGCTAAGTACTGTAATGCGAAAATATACCAAAAAGTATTGTCTAGACATAAACTTGATAGTTAAACAGTATATCTAGAATGTTGATTTAAGAATAGTTGATGTTATAATTTTAATTGTAAATAGTAATTGGAAGGAATCAAAACTTTTTTTGAGAGAAGTTGCAAGTCTTATCCACCAGCGTCAATTTTTATACATTGTTAGATGAGGAACAAAAAACACCCCAAAACAAAACGCAGTATAAACATTCTGTTTAATGTTGGACAATTATACTTAATATTTAATATGAAAAATTGGCCTCACTCTTTTCTGGAATAGAATTACAAATTATAATTGAATAATAAAAGGTTGCTAATTAAAAAATATATTTGTCAACTATTGCCACAGAAGTAGATATGCTTGGTATTATATTATTGTTTTAATCCAGCTTTAGGTACAGAAATATTTTATTAAATTGTTTTTTTAGCTTCAAAACACAAGTTAAATGTTGCAGTGTCAAAGAATTGCATGTTATGCATATTTTTAAAACTTTTGTGAAGTTATCAGCCTCTTGAGAATATTCTCTTTTTTATATATATATATATATATATAGGAAGACTAGTAGATCAGAATCTGAATAAATTGGGAAAAGATGAAATGTTGCAGATGATTCGACATGGAGCTACCCATGTCTTTGCTTCAAAAGAGAGTGAAATTACAGATGAAGACATTGACGGTATTTTGGAAAGAGGCGCAAAGAAAGTGAGTGGATATTATAAACTAGTAGAAAAATTTATGCTAATCCTCTTAATTCAGATTTTATCAAAAAATCAGGTTGACTATATGATTACTTTTGTTGATGATAAAGCAGATTGTTACAAAACACCAATTAAAATCTCTTTATATATGTAGACTGCTGAAATGAATGAAAAACTTTCCAAGATGGGTGAAAGTTCACTCAGAAACTTTACAGTGGATACCGAGTCTAGTGTGTATAACTTTGAAGGAGAAGATTACAGAGAAAAACAAAAGGTAATGCATTTATTTCCCTTCAATATGTCGGTTAATTTTACTGTCCATTTATAACTATGATGCTCCCATACAATTTTCTAAAAGTACCATATGTTGCAGATGGCATTCACAGAGTGGATCGAGCCACCTAAACGTGAAAGAAAAGCCAACTATGCTGTTGATGCTTATTTTAGGGAAGCTCTTCGTGTCAGTGAACCAAAAGCACCAAAGGTGAGTGTCGTTGAAACTTGTTAAAAATAGAATAACTAGAAAAGCTTGTAAACTTATTCCTAAAATGTTTTATACACATAGGTATCCATATTGTATTGATGAAATTTTTGGAATGTAAACTATTCAAAGCAGATTTATGTGTGCTTTTATCATACTTGTTTCCAACTATGTCTATTCAGACAGTGGTTAGAGATAGAATAGAAAATGGTTTTCTTTCCTATAGATTCAGTTTCCAGTTTCTCTAAAAGAATAACATATATCATTTCTATTCATTGAAATGCTTATTAGAATTGTTATACGTGTATATGTGTCTGAATATATGCTTTGCATTTTGTCATCATTTTTGCTGTCTTTTTTTTCTTTCGGTTTACCACTTCATTGTTTATTTTTTTTCCCCTGTTTGTTTTGTAATAATAGCAAACAATGAAAATAAATCAAGCAGAATTGGAAGTTGTAGAAATTAAACCACTCATGTGTATAGATTTCCTCAATTAATTAACAATTAAATACACTTATGTATCAGTGGGGAGACACTTTCCGGGGAGGGAGGCAAATAGAATAAAATGGAAGTAATTTGTATTTTATGTGGAAATTAAATGCTGCTTAACTTCTGTTACTGAAGTGATTATGATTATAGTGCAATGTGTCTTTTTTTAAAGGCTCCACGACCTCCAAAACAACCTAATGTTCAGGATTTCCAATTCTTTCCACCACGTTTGTTTGAATTGTTGGAAAAAGAAATTCTTTATTATAGAAAAACTATTGGATATAAGGTATTAATCATCCATGTTTTGCTTTTTCAAGTTCTTTAAATTTTACTATATGACAGTAAAACCATATGTTTTGAGTAAAGCCGCTAGAGGTTTATATAAGAAACGATAAATGTTTTTAGAGCATGTGAACTAGTTATTTAAAGAAATATAAATTCCTTAGGTACCTCGTAATCCTGACTTGCCAAATGCAGCTCAGACACAAAAGGAAGAACAAATTAAAATTGATGAAGCTGAACCACTTAATGAAGAAGAACTAGATGAAAAGGAAAAACTACTTACTCAGGTATTCGTCACCTGCTAGACAAATTATAGACTACCTTTATTCCTTTTCTAGACTTACTAGTTGTTGTAGAAAAAAAAGTGTTCTTGTTGCAAAGTAGGGGTGTCAAACTCAAGGCCCAGGGGGCGTTTTTTTGGAAAAAATGGGCCCAAAAAAGTCTCAAAAAAGTGCCAAAAAAAGGCACCAAAACAGGGCATGTGGAGCCCAAAAAATGTCTGGCAGGTGGTGGGGCTTCAGCAATATTCAGTCTATGAGACACACAGACATTTTTGCCCCCTTTGGGAGACAAAAAAGTGCGTCTTATAGTCCGAAAAATACGGTAATTGCCTCTTGCAAACTCCACTCCCCTTTCGCTCCTCTTTTATTCCCTCTGGAAGGGGCCAGCAACTCTGCGCATGCACACACTGAGAACAGGCTCCATCTGTTCATTTGCCTCACTAATGTCTGACGTTGAAGGCAGCTGATAACTGGCATCTGGACCTGGCCCCCTCTCTGTGTCCGATGCAGAGCCCTCATCAGAGCCTTCCCTAGACTCCAGGACTGGCCCATGTTCCTCCCCAACCTCCCCAACCTCCTCACTGTCCGAATCTGTTGTCAGTTCTGCTGGCTGCTGGCGGGCCACAATATTGACACCTCTGTTGTAAAGGAATACAAAATTGAACTACAGTTTTGTTCTGCAACTGATGACTCTATAATTTGATGGACATTGTTTTGTCAGTAACTTCATCTTGTAACGTCAATATAGTCACGTTCTCTGTTGGCCTCTTTTTTCGGAATCGTCTTTAAATTGTTAAACTGCACTGTCTCTATATGAGTCTTTCTTTGTTTTATTCATCAGAATAATGTTGGCTTAAGACTTCCAGAAACTAGTGTCCTCCGGTCCAAGTATTGAGACAAATTTTATTACTCTTAAATACTGTTCAGTTGAATAAATTCAACAAATTTATCTAGTCCCATCATTCATAGATTGCTACTGCCAAAGCTTGCTGGATACAGTGGCATAGAAATGCCATAAACAAATATTTATTGTGTCCTTTCCTGAGTTGCAATCCAGAAAAGGGAAAGGTATTATGTGTGGGTATTTCTTCTCCCAAAAGGTTCTATTGACCTCTTCTAATCAAGCTTATACTTCTGGAGTAGCTTTTAAAGTATGAGAATGACCAGAACGTGAATGAACTTGAATGAAATTGAGGATGGTTTTTCAGTCGTAAAGGATTTCTGATTATGTCTTAAGGAAGCAAGAATTGCAGATTTCATTAAGTCCATTAGTGTGGTTATGGGACATATTTAAAAATACTTAGAAGAATCAGATTTTATCCTCAACTGGATAATGTAATTTTTCAAGCTTCAGCTTCAACAATAACCCAATTGAGCCTTGTGTTCTAAAGCAGGGGTCTCCAACCCTGGCAACTTTAAGCCTGGAGGACTTCAACTCCCAGAATTCCCCAGCCGAAATTCTGGGAGTTGAAGTCCTCCAGGCTTAACGTTGCCAAGGTTGGAGACCCCTGTTCTAAAGGACAGTAACATTAAACAACTTTATTCTTCTTTTTTGAAGGGATTTACAAACTGGAATAAAAGAGATTTCAATCAGTTCATTAAAGCTAATGAAAAATGGGGTCGTGATGACATTGAAAATATAGCTCGAGAAGTAGAAGGAAAAACTCCAGAGGAAGTCATTGAATATTCTGGTAACACCGTTTAAAATTTTTAAATAATATAAGAAAAGATATATTCACAATCCAGTCTGATACAATCTGATGCATGCTTCCATTTTCACTCGACTCATTTTCATAGTATGTGTAACCTTACAAACAGTAAAACATCCATAGTAAATTAACATTAAAATGTACACAGTAAACAATAAAATAGTAAAACGTTTACTATAAACAATAAATCAACATTTGAAAATTAACTTGCAAATTTGCTCCTCTTGCCCCTCTTTTTGGTAGCTTCCACTGGCTTGCTGCCAAAAACCTGCAGAAGAGTTTCAATTTATTCCGGGAGAATGAGCATGAACACTGGATGTACACAACTTAAGCTTTAGCAAGCCAAGTACCATAGAGCTTTTTTTGTGTATTTTTAAGTGCACACAGATCATCCACAAACAGGAATCAAGAGAATATATTACAATAATGAGCACATCTGTGCAAAAGAAACTCATTTTGCTTTTTTCAAAGCTGGCATTCAACTAGCCAACCGACCCAAATATATTCATTAGTCATAGAAAACTTGTAAAAATTGATACTATATTTATGATTTTCAAAACTTAGTGTGAGTGTACATTCTTTATGCTCTTTTGTCCTATTGATTCTGGAGATTTCAGACTGCTCTTGAAGATAAAGGCACACTGTTTCAGACATCCAGAATCCCAAAATCATTAGAGCCCAACACCAGGCACAGATGCACATACATCCCTATACATTCTGTTGAAGTTCAACAGGCCAAAACATGGGTACTTTTTTCTTTTATATTCCATCTGCTTCTCTTTTGAAGAACATACAAATGTTTTAAAATTATATGTAACCCTGTAGCATTGTGACCATATTATAAAAGCTTTATCTAAGTCCTTTTAGCAGTTAAAATATTCATTTTGTATCTTCTTTACTGAACATGTTGAGCTAACTTTAATTCTCTTTGTTGGAAAAGAGAGCGTGAGGCACTAGCATAATCAATTCTCTTAATGGGGAAAGATGAGTTAAATGTTCCAGCAGTGGGATAACAATCAGGGGCTTGAATGACCAGTCCTTTTAAAATACACACAAATCAGTTTGTCACTGTTAAAGGCTGTGCTTTATGACAAGCTTGTGGAAGTAAATCAAAAAGATCTTCTCCAACCTCAGAAAAAGGGTTGTTGATCACCATCAAAATGAAAAGGCTACAGATCCATTGCCAAACTTAAAGAATGCTAGGATATAAAGAACAAGATCTGCAGGCCATAACTGCATTTTTTCTTATCAGTGTTCATAAAGAAAATACCACAAAATAATTGTATGCTTAGGAAGAAGGAAGAAACCACTATTCTTCTGAACACACACTCGGATTTGCCAAAGACTCCTGGGTGATCCAGTAGATTACCTAGCAATGTCCTGTGATAAATTCTTCAGGAGAATGTTAGGGTAAGCTTAAACTTAACTTTAAAATGTGGCTCATGACAATCCTAAACAAATAAATCTACCACAGAATGGTTGAAGCAGAGCAAATGTCATCTTTTGGGAAGACAAAGGCCTTATCTTAAGCCAGTTGGCATGTTATGCTGATTGATGTGAGAAGAATTATGTTAGATCTAAAAAGAAATAAAAATACAAAACTGAACAATAATTGATTTACTTTGCAAGCATGCGAGACAAAACTAATAGATTATTACTTACTTTCTTCAGCTGTTTTCTGGGAACGGTGTAATGAGCTTCAGGACATAGAAAAGATTATGGCGCAAATTGAAAGAGGTGAAGCTCGAATTCAGAGGAGAATTAGTATTAAAAAAGCACTTGACACAAAGGTAATTGCTTTTTAAGTTGTATCATGTGAAGAAAAATGGTAAAATATTAATAAGGAATGATACTATTGGTTTTTAAATATTGCCTTTTTCTATTTTATTATTCCAAATGTGCTTTTTCAACAGGAAACTGGACTTTTTGTTTTTTCTTTGAAGACGTTTGCCTTCTCATCTAAGAAGCTTCTTGGATGAGATGCAAAAAGTCTTCAAAGAAAAAACAGAAAGTCCAGTTGCCTCTTGAAAAAACACCTTTGGGACAACCATGACCTGGATGACTGAGAATCTCCATACACATTCCTATTTATTGTTATTTTTTCCATATTTCAGAAAGTAAGGTTGATATATTTTCTAGTTAACTAAAAAATTGGGAACCTTTTTTAGCACTTCTCAGCAGTTCTTTGTTTCAGGTCCTACCTTTCTTTGGCTTCACTCTGTGCTTCTAGAAATACAGGTAGACCTGGAGTTACGACCACAATTGAACCCAGAATTTCTGTTGCTAAGTGAGAAATTTGTTAAGTGAGTTTTCCCTGATTTTATGACTGCTTAATGACTGCAACAATTTATGACCAAAATTCTAGGCTCAAATGTAGTCATAAGAAGACTAAGATGTATTAGTTTTTTTGATCTTTTAAAACCCTAATCCAGTGTTCAAATTTGGAAATTTAGAATGTCTAAATTTTTGAAAGGCCTACAAATCAAGAAATCCACTGGGATTTAAATGTCAGATTGTCCTATTTCTCCCAACTTCTAATCTATACATCACAAGCAGAACTGGTAAGTTTATAGTTAAGGCAATTAATCAAAGGATCCATTATATTGAACAAATTGGGGTATTCTGAGGTTGCGGTATTGTTTACTGAATGCTGATGCTTTGTGTGTTAATTTACATGTATTTTATTAATTTCCTTTTATCTAGTTTACCCTGGACTTATATCCTATGTTTTATTTTTGTTTTATATTGTTGATATGGTAGTAAGATTAATCATTTATCTACAAATCTACAAGGTGCCTGGTGGCTCAGCAGACTAAAAACATTGTGATTAACACCAGCTGTCTGCAATTACTGTAAGTTCGAATCTCACCAGGCTCAAGGCTGACTCAGCCTTCCATCCTTTCTAAGATAGGTTAAATGAGGACCCAGTTTGTGGGGGCAATAAGCTGACTTTGTATAAATATACAAAAGTATGAAGGCTATTGCTTAACGCATTGTTAAATAATAAGTGCATCTTTATATTCTTTTACATGCCACATTGATTTCCTTCTTTTTCTTAGATTGGCAGATACAAAGCACCTTTCCACCAATTGAGAATATCATATGGTACTAACAAAGGGAAGAATTACACAGAAGAAGAAGATCGTTTTTTGATCTGTATGCTTCATAAGCTTGGGTTTGACAAAGAAAATGTTTATGATGAATTGAGACAGTGTATTCGAAATTCTCCCCAGTTCAGATTTGACTGGTTCCTCAAATCTAGAACTGCAATGGTATGTACTAGTTTCAGTTTGAATTGAATCTATAAACATTAAAAATATTTTAAAAACATTAAAAATATTATTAAAAAACAAGAAAACCAGTTTGTGATAGAAAAGACTGTATTATGTGTAGATAAACATTGTTTCCTACAGATGGTCCTTAATTTATGACCACAGTTGCAACCAGAAATTCAGACAATAAGTGGTGGTGTTAATTGAGTCATCATGTGATCAGACTCAATTTTATGACCAGCTTTACTGCATTATACATACTAATAAATACATACTTATTGTTAAGTGAGTCACTGTGGTAATTAAATAAATTACATAGTCATTAATTGAACCACATGGTTGTTAAATGTGGCGAAGAGGGGGTTGAGGGGTTTTTTATGTTAATTTTTGGTTAAACTTTTAAGGGGTCCCGGGGGGGAGGGTAAAATTGGAACTAGGGTCGTGGGTTTGGGGGATAACCTACCAAGGGGAGGGTCGGGCCTGGCCATCATGCGCGGTGGGAGGGGTGGGGGATCCGGAGGTAATGGGGGGGTCAAGCTTGTCCAGATTGTATTTTTACCATCGGTACTGTGAGTGGGAGGGGTAGATATGGCGGGAGCAGGGGGCCATATCATATCTTAAGGGAGCGCACACATGCTGTCTTCGAGTGGTAGCATGCTCCGGCCCCCAAGGCTCCACTCGTTCTCCAGGTTGCACAGACCCTCAGGGCCCGGGCCTTCGACTGATGTTGTGCAATGCCAGGTCCATAGTAAATAAAGCCCCCCTCATTTGTGATCTTGTTCAGGAGGGGGGAGCGGACCTGGCAGGTATTACGGAGACCTGGTTGGGCCCGGAGGGAGGGGTCCCTCTGGTAGAAATGTGCCCACCAGGCTTCCAGGCATTCCATCAGCCGAGGTCACGGGGAGTTGCAGTTATTATTAGAGAAGGCCTTAGGCCAAGGGAGGCCACTCAGACGGCCAGCTGTGAGACCCTCCTTGTGAAGTGGGGTCATGGGTTCAGATGGGTTTGCTGATCATGTACCTGGCTCCCTGCCACGTGGCAGCAGCCGTGCCCGAGCTACTCAGCGTTATCGCCGCTGTGGCGGTTGATACCCCCAGACTTATGGTCATGGGGGATTTTAACCTGTCGTCCATGGGTGAGGCGTCTGAGGTGGTTCGGGAGTTCATGGCTTCCATGACGGCTATGGACCTGATCTAGCTAATTCATGGCCCTAAGCACATGGGGGGAAAACACACTGGACTTGGTTTTTGTCTCTGGACAGTGGCTGAGTGATCTCGAGATAGGAAATATAGTCATCGAGCCCTTGTCATGGTCGGATCACTCTCTCCTTCGCCTTGACCTTCAAACCGCTGCACCCCGCCTCAGGGAGGCGGAACCGATAAGATAGTACTGCCCCAGGTGCCTGATGGAACCTGATAGGTTCCAGATGGAGCTTGGGCCAATCCCCAAGGTTCTGGCTCACGCCTCATCTGGAGAACTAGTGGCTGCCTGGGATAGGGCGGCCGCTGGAGCTCTGGATCGAGTTGTGCCTCTGACCCGGCACCGATCTCACCTGGCTCCTTGGTTCACTGAGGAGCTGAGGGAGATGAAGCACCGGAAAAGACGCCTAGAGAGTAGTTGGAGGGCCAATCGTGCTGAATCTGACCGGACACTGGTAAGATACTAGTGGCGATAAAAGCAGCGAAATGTACTCATTTCGCTGCTCTTATCGCGTCATCAGATAATCGCCCGGCCGCCCTGTTTAGGGTGACCCGCTCCCTGCTCCACCAGGAAGCATGGGAGGACTCCTTGGAGGGAAGAGCCGAGGATTTTGTTCAGTATCTGTATGACAAAATCACTCAGATTCGGGAAGATCTGGACTCCGACTGGGTAGATCCAGCGGGGATGATGGAGGCAGGTCCTGAGAATGTTATCTGGGATGAATTTGATCCTGTGACCCCTGAGGACGTGGACAGGATTCTGGGTAGAGTGAACGCGAGCACATGTTTGTTGGACCCGTGCCCCTCCTGGTTAGTGCTGGCTTCCTGGGAGGTGACGCAAGGCTGGCTCCAGGGGATTATAAATGCTTCATTGGGCGAGGGTGTCTTTCCCGCCGCCTTGAAAGAGGCGGTGGTGAGATCTCTCCTCAAGAAGCCTTCCTTGGACCCGGCAGTATTGGCTAATTATCGTCCAGTCTCCAACCTTCGCTTTGTTGCGAAGGTTGTTGAGAGTGTGGTTGCGCGACAGGTCCCCCAGTACCTGGATGAAACGACATATCTAGATCCATTCCAGTTGGGCTTCAGGCCTGGGTACAGCACGAAAACGGCATTGGTTGCGTTGGTGGATGATCTCTGGAGGGCTCGGGACAGGGGGTGCTCCTCTGTCCTGGTCCTGTTAGATCTCTCAGCGGCTTTTGATATCATCGACCATGGTATCATGCTGCACTGGTTGGAAGAGTTGGGGGTGGGAGGCACCGTACTACAGTGGTTCTCCTCCTTTCTCTCCGGCCGGTCGCAGTCTCTGTTGACGGGGGCAGAGGTCGACCCTGAGGCCCCTTATATGTGGGGTGCCACAAGGATTGGTCCTCTCGCCCCTTTTGTTCAACATTTATGTAAAGCTGCTGGGCGAGATCATCCGTGGTTTCAGGGTGGAGTTCCACCAGTACGCTGATGACACCCAGCTGTACATCTCCACCCCAGACCATCCCAATGATGCCCTTGAAGTGATGTCCCGGTGCCTGGAGGCTGTATGCATCTGGATGGGGAGAAACAGGCTCAGGCTCAACCCATCCAAGACCGAGTGGCTGTGGTTTCCGACGTCCCGATATAGTCAGCTGGTGCCATCGCTGACTATTGGGGGCGAATCATTGGCCCCCGCGGAAAGGACTCGCAACTTGGGTGTCCTCCTGGATTCACGGCTGTCTTTAGAAGAGCACCGTGACCAGGAGGATTTTTCATCAGGTTCGCCTGATCCGCCAGTTGTGTCCCTTTATAGATCGGGACTCCTTACGCACAGTCACTCATGCCCTCGTCACCTCCTGTCTGGACTATTGTAACGCTCTCTACATGGGGCTCCCCTTGAGGAACACTCGGAGGCTCCAACTGGCGCAGAGTGTGGCCGCGCGGGTGGTGACGGGAGCAACGTGGCACTCCCATGTAACACCTCTCCTGCGCGAGCTGCACTGGCTCCCGGTGGTCTTCCGAGTGCGCTTCAAGGTTTTGGTTATCACCTTTAGAGCGCTCCATGGCTTAGGACCTGGTTATTTACGGGACCGCCTGCTACCACCAAGCCTCCCACCGACCAGTACGCTCCCATAGAGAGGGGCTCCTCCGGGTGCCGTCAGCCAAACAATGTCGACTGGCAGCCCCCAGGAGGAGAGCCTTCTCTGTGGGGGCACTTACTATCTGGAATGAGCTCCCCCCGGAGATACGGAGGATCCCGGATCTGCGTACCTTCCATCGCGCGCTAAAGACTTTCTTATTTCATCAAGCTGGCCTGACCTAAGTCTTTCCCCTTTTTAAATGGAAATTTTAAATTTGGTTTTAAATTATTGGGCGTTTAAATTTGTTCAGCCAAATTATTTAATTCGTTTTATTTTCTTTTAAATTTTGTATTGATATGTTTTATTATATGGCTGTTCACCGCCCTGAGTCCTTCGGGAGTAGGGCGGTATATAAATTCAATAAAATAAATAAATTAATTAATTAAATGAATCGGGGGTTCTCCAGTTGACTTTGCTTGTCAGAAGTTAGCAGGGGAGGTCACAAAATGTGATCATGTGACCGCAAGATACTGCAGCTGTTGGTTGCTAAGCACCTGAATTGTGATCACATGATTGCAGGAGTGGTGCAGTGGTAATAACTTTGAGAATTGGTCATAACGCACTTCTACTAAGGCCATCATAACTTTAAACTAGTTTTAAACAAATGATCATAAGTCAAGAACTGTAAAAAATTGAAAAACATTAAATTGGAGGGCAACAAGTGAAACCTGATTTATCAGAATAGCATCTCTCCTTTGGTTGCACCACTTATTATCTGTAAGTTTCCTAGTACAATTATTAATGCTGGTTATAACCTATAAAAGGGCATGGGAGGGAGGGTATGGCAGTGTTCTCTCGTTCCTTCTCATAGTTGGGTTTTAATATGATTTATCTCTCTGGTAGACATGCATAGTATAGCTTTTTTGTATTTTATGTTATTATTTTTTTTACTTTATTGTATTTTGGGGAGGGATTTCTTAACTGTCTTTAATTGGCTGTAGGAAATGTTCATACACTCATATGAAAAAGTACACTCTCTTTGAGTTCCATGGTTTTATGATGAGGATATGGTGTAATGTATCATGTGTTCATTTGAGATTGTATTTCTCTTTTTTTAAAGAACTGCTAAGGAGCAGATGATTTTTACTACGTTCTGATACATAAAACCATAGAACTTTAAGAGGGTTTACCTTCTTTTTCATGTGACTGACTGTACTTTTGTTTTTTTGTTTTTTTCATTTTCTTACAAATGGAATGGAATGAGCTGGAAGGGACCTTGGAGGTCTTCTAAGCCAGTCCCTTGCTCAAGCAGGAGAAGCTATATTTTAGATAAGTGATTGTCCAGTCTCTTCTTAAAATTTCCAGTGATAAAGCACCTACAACCACTGAAGGCACTGTTCCACTGGTTAATTGTTGTCATTGTTAGGAAGTTTCTCTTTAATTACAGGTTGCTTCTCTCTCTTTAATTAGTTTCTTTTACTTTACTTTACTTTACTTTTATTTGATTTATATACCGCCCTACTCCCGAAGGACTCAGGGCGGTGCACAGCCAACAATAAAATACATACATACAAAATTTAAAAAGCAGAAATAAAATCAAATTAAATAGTTTTGGCCCAGACAGATTAAAACCCCAATCAATTTAAAACAAATTTAAACATTTGAATATATAAAATACTAAAAAATTAAAAATTAATTTTTTTAAAAAAAAAAAGAGGGAGAAAATTAGGCCAGGCCCGCCTGGTGAAATAAAAAGGTCTTTAGAGCGCGGCGGAAGGTGCGCAGATCTAGTATCCTCCGTATCTCTGGGGGGAGCTCGTTCCAGATAGTAGGTGCCCCCACAGAGAAGGCTCTCCCCCTGGTTTCCAGCCATTGTTTCTTGTCCTGAGCTCTGGTGCTTTGGAGAATAATTTGACTCCCTCTTCTTTGTGGCAGCCCCTCAAATATTGGAATACTGCTATCATGTCATCCCTAATTCTTCTTTTCTTTAGACTAGCCAAACTCAAATCCTGCAGCAGTTCTTCGTATCTCCAGGCCTTTGATCATCTCCAGGCCTTGGATCATCTTAGTTGTTTTTCTCTGAACGTTTTCCAAAGTCTCAACTTTGTAGCATGGTGACCAAAATTGCTTGCTGTATTCTTGGTGTGGTCTTACTGTACCTCATGGTTTTATAAAGTGGTAGTAGTACTTCATGTGCCCTTGATTCTATGCCTCTGTTTATACAACCCAGGATGGTATTAGCTTTTTTGGCTGCTGCTGCACACTTTGAATCTATGAACATTAAAAATATTATTAAGTATCCATTCACCTTTGCACATATAGGTCATGCTTAATGTTGATGAGGTACAGGTCAGCTTCCATTGAAACATAAAATTTGACCAGAAGTGTCTAAACATCTCCATCCAATTGTATGTTTGGAACAGCATAGTAATTGTGTAAAAAATCCTTATTTAAATAAGGTAGGCCTTATTTACCAACCACAATTGGGTTTGGTAGCTCTGTTGTTACACAAAGCAGTCAGTAAGTGGAAAATCAAATGACCATGTCTATGCTTTTTCCATTGCCCCTCCCTTTGGGATGCTCAGTTTGGCACTAGTTAGCTCAGTTAGCAAGTGAATTTTTGTATTTTCATTCATTAGAAAAGGAAGCATTACAAGAAAATAAGCAGGCATATTGAAAGGAATGAGCTTCATGGTGCAAATGATGATGATGTTATCTAGTTGGGTTATGAAATGTCTGTAAGCAAACAATGAAGCTCAGAGAGCTTCAAACTGTCTACTTTATTCTTAACTAGGGACATAATTCCATTCAAAGATAGTTGAGAGTCTATTCTTCATGTAGTTGTAACCCAAAAGGGACACTGCCATTTTTATCCAAGTAGTATAATGACTATTGACTATGCATTTTTTTCTGCTTTTATTCTCTGCCTCATTTCCATCCCACCAAGAGAAGTTCCTTCCTTATGTTGTCCTGCTTCTAGCATAAATATAGGAATTTTGTACTTTTTAGTCAGAAATGGTTCATGTTTCTTTTTATTTCGAAGCTCACCTCCATAGCTCAGTATTACAGGATTCTAGAACAGTGGTAGATAATCGCTTACCTTCCAGGTGTTTAGTGCTACATCACCATAAAAATCTCATTGCTGAATGTGATTCCCAAGAAATGGAGCTGTAGTTCCAGATACATAGTAGATGTTAAGTTATTGACAAGTAGCCTTATAACATGGCTAATTTGGAAGGCTGGAGGGATTATTCTACAGAGTTTTCCAAAGTTTTGTATTACGTGTAGAAGCATGTAGAAAGCGTAGAATTTTTGCATTACGTATAGATCTACAGTGGAGATCATTAGAAAGAACATAATGTAATTGTGTAAAATTCTTTGTGCAGTGGCAATTATACCATTGAATCTCCCGTTTGCTCTTGATTCAGGAATTACAACGAAGATGTAATACCTTAATCACTTTGATTGAAAGAGAAAACATGGAATTAGAAGAAAAAGAGAAGGCAGAAAAGAAGAAACGTGGACCTAAACCATCTTTGGTGAGAGTATGTTTAACTCTGAAGATTCAGATGAAAGAAAATGATATAAATGATAATATGTATGGGAAAAGATTATGAATCCATATTAGTTATAATTTCTTAATCTTCTAATTTTTTAAAAACCACACATTGTCTAGATTTGCAGGATTAATCACATTTTTATATTACTTCATGCTAAATGGCATAGAATTGAGCAGGATTTTAAGATAGCCTTTGCAATATTTCTTTCCCATATTATTATGAATTTTTTTAAAAAAATTATTTGATATATAATGAAAAACAAACTATAAAATGTTTTTAACCTCACTATAGCTTTACAGTAATTTAAATCATGATGAACAAAATTCTCAGAGCTGAGACTCAATTTTTCTCTTTTCTGATTCAGACACAGAAACGTAAATTGGATGGTACTCCTGATGGAAGAGGAAGAAAAAAGAAACTAAAGCTGTGAATACTGATTTCTTGTAATCACTAAATTTAAGCTAGTTCTTTAATTTTACGGGTCTTCATAAGATGTACTTTACAATTCTCAACTATTATGTCATTAAAGGACATTGGGTTCATGTGTTTACTTGCTGAACTAGAAGAGTAACGTAGTTTCACGTTTTTAAATAAAACAGCTGTGCTGAACTTTTTTTTACCATTAACACTTGAAATAAAAAAAATAGGCTTCATCTAGTAGTTGATGTTTTTTATATGTATATAATATATGTATATATTGTTCAATTCTTTGTTTCACAAGTATGCTAAATCATACTACCCACTAGTAGTTTTATAGATATTGTGCTTAGGTTTCCCAGGCTTTAAAGTTTTCAATGTATGTCCTTAGCTGTTATGGACATATATCCAGTGATAAAATAGCCATTTATCATTGGGCAAACTATTTAGAATTATCCATTAGTTTTCCAAGATGATCTCTGTACTTTAGCTTAACTTTTGTCTTTTTAAATAGGCAGGTAAAGATATCAAACATCCAGCCACTCAACATTTTTATTTTCTATGAAAATGTCTGTGGGACACAAAAGTATCATTGGAAATATTACATTGGAATTGGTACTTTGCATTATAGCATAGAGTCAGTCTTGTTGATCTACAATGAAACTATGATTGTCCCTACCTCAGTCATTTACATCCCTCCCCCTTTTTGGGACTACTTTTTCACTTGCCAATTATTGTATTCTGCTCAATCATAATAGTAATAAGCCAATAAGCCAAAATCAAACTGTATTCCCATTTGTACATCATGTTCTGCCTTTTTAACTGTTAAGCCAAAGAAAACCATCTTAAATTAGTTTACTGCACAATAACCAGAAGGGTAGAATAATGTGTAAGTGAAAATCTTTCCACTCAAATTTTATTTCTAGATTTCTCACAGAAAACAAGAATTGGTATTTTTTCTTGGTTGTACTCTTTAACCCACCTAATAGAGGTTCAGAGAGATTGCTTTCTGTGTAACCTTCACATATACAATCCCTGAAAAAATGGTCACTTAGCAGTCACTGGTATTGGATCAAGTTTCTGCATGTACAAATTAAACATTCTGATCATGGACTGAACTTTTTATTTCACCCAAATTGTGGAAGTCACTTAGCATATCAATTTACATTGTTATAATAAAGTATAATTAGCTAATACAGTCATTTGAAAAAGAAAGTATACCCTCTTTGAGTTCTATGGTTTTATGTATCAGGACTTCATAAATCATCTGGTCCTTAACAGTTCTTAAAAATACCCTTTTTACCCAAAAATAAGACCTCCCCTGATAATAAGCCCAATTAGGCTTTTGAGCGCATGTGCTAAAATAAGCCCTCCCTGAAAATATTTAAGTGCATGCGCATCTGGTCCCCGACATTTCCTCTGGTTAGGAAGAAATCAGGTAAGACGGCAGGAGGAGCCCCGTCTTGCTCCACGCGCCCCAGAATAAGACCTCCCTGAAATAAGGCCAAGCGCTTATTTCGGGGTTCAAAAAATATAAGATAGGGCCTTATTTTCGGGGAAACACAGTAGGTAAATACCTCAATTTAAATAACAACACATTACATATTATGCCATATCCTCATTTATCTTAAAAATAGCCAAAACGGAGAAGCAATGTGTGAAAAGCTAAGTACCTCCTTTCCATAGGTACGAACAGCCTAAATAGCAACCAGGTGCTGCTAATCAAGTGTCCTTGATCAATTAATCATCAGCAAATGTGACTACCTCAATAACAGTTGAAGTTATAGGAGTTCGTTGGTTTCCAGCATTGAGGTGTGTGTTACAATGTCAAAGAGGAAAGACATCAGCAATAATCTTGGAGAAGAAATTGTTGCCACATATCAAACTGGGAAGGGTTATAAGGCTATTTCCAAATAATTTAAAGTCCATCATTAGTGAGGAAGATTATTCAGAAGTGGAAAACATTTAAGACAGTTGCTAATCTTCCCAGGACTGGATGTCCCGGCAAATTCAACCCAAGGTTTGACTGTAATGGTCAAAGAAATGGTAAAAAAACTGAAGAATTGCATCTTGGACTCTTACAGGCCTCAGTTAGCATGTTAAATGTTAAGTTCATGACAGTACAATTAGAAAAAGACTGAACAAGTATGGTTTGTTTGAAAGGTTTGCCAGGAGAAAGTCTCTCTCTAAAAACATTGCAGCATGGCTTAGGTTTGCGAAGTTGCATCTGAACAAATTGCAAGACTTCTGGAACACTCCTTTGACAGACAAGACCAAAGTGGAGATGTTTTGCCATAATGCACAGTGCACTTTTGGCAGGAAAAAAAAAAAAACCAGCACAAGCATCCCATGCCAACGTGTCAAGCACAGTGAAAGAGGGCTTGATGATTTGGCTTATTTTTGCAGCCACAGGACCTGGGCACCTTGCAGTCATGAGTCAACCACCAATACCAAAGTTTTGCAGAATCAAATGTGAGGCCATCTGCTGACAGTTAAAGTTTAGCTGACCTTAGGTCATGCAACAGTACAGCACACCAGAAAATCTGCAACAGAATGGCTGAAAAGAAAAAAAAATCAAGATGTTGCAATGGTCCAGTCAAAGTCCAGATCACAACCTAACTGAGATGCTGTGGTGAGACCTCAAGAGAGCTGTACATAAACAAATGTCCACAAACCTCAATGAATGGAAGCAATATAAAGAAGAGTGGGCCAACATTTCTCCACAATGGTATGAGAGACTGATAAAGTCATATATAGAAAGCGATTACTTCAAGTTGTTGCTGCTAAAGTTTTTACAGGCTATTGAATCATAAGGTATACTTAGTTTTTCAAACATGGCTTTTCCATTTTGGAAAATATGTGTTGTTCATCTGAGCTGGTATTTATCTACTTTTAAGAATTGCTAAAGATCAGATGATTTTTACTATGTCCTGATATATAAAACCACAGAACTCAAAGAGGGTGTACACTCTTTTTCACATGACGGTATATATTTTACATTAGGAAATGTTAGGAATAAAACAGGAAAAAGCTTCTATGTAAGGATAAATTTTAACATAGTAACTTTATATTTTCTAATTACTTGAAAATAAAACTGGTTTTGGTTCAATGAATTCTTCTGTTTTTTTCTACAAAAAATAATGGGCATCCAGTTGTACCAACTAAATTCATATTATTTCTGTTCTTTACCACTTTCTGAATATTTTATTAATCAGAATGCAATCAGTAGTGTAATTTGTGGCAAGCATATGTGACAATTCATATTAATCAAAGACAACTTACAAGAGTAGCAAAAAAATAAAATATTAAATATAATTTAAGATGGTTTATTATAGTTTATTGTAGTAAACCTGTAGTAAAATTACCTCTGATTTTGCAGATTCCAGGCTTTCAACTAATAACAGGATAGTTTGGTCTTCAGCTTTTACACTGCGGTCATGGCATTTAGTATCCGGCCTTATGTTTGGGCCTAATGCCTTAGATAATGTAATATGATAACAAATGGAAAAGACAATACTTGTATGAAAAAACAATTTTTATAAAATGATCTCTGAAAGAGTATTTGGGTAAATTCACAGTCATATATACCATAATACAGTACATTTGAAACATAATGTTTCTGTTCTTGACAACCTAGCTTTACCTGTCCTTTGAAATAAGTGAGTTAAGTATATAGATATATCACTTATATATTTTATATCTGAATGTAATATAAATTGCAGTAATCTACTGTTCGGGAAGTATTTTATTCTACACTAATGAAAGAATGCTTATACTTTAGTGGCTTTCCACCTTTTGGTTGCTAAATGAAAAATAGACTGGATGGTTGTCTATTTTTGTCATATGCCAATTGTCATATAATTCAGAGTAAAACTTTGGAAAGAGAGATTTCACTGAAGTGAGTCTTATTCCAGGTAGTGTAAATAAAACTAGCCTTATCAGAGCATAGATGCTCTCTTATTGAGCAATGTACAAGCAATGCATACCATTTTTCAAAGGCTGTTTCTTTTCAAGATATTCCTATCAGAGTTTGTCTATAGAGAGTCTCAGTCATCCAGGTCATGGTTGTCCCAAAGTTGCTTTTTTCAAGAGGCAACTGGACTTTCTGGTTTTCCTTTGAAGACGTTTCTCATCCAAGAAGCTTCGTCACCTACCATCCAGTCAGAGCTGAAGAAGCTTCTTGGATAAGAAGCGAAACGTAATTGAAGAAAAACCAGAAAGTCCAGTTGCCTTTTGAAAAAAGCACCTTCTATCAGAGTTTGCTTCTTTCTTTAACACTTCAACATAGATAGTATTTGTATCATATTAATGAAATAATCTTCCAACTGCTTGGTAATATAACAGTGGTAATCCTGGAAATGTGAAAGTCTACAGTTAATAAAATATTAAGGTCATGATTTTGACAGAATAACCAATAATTAACATATGATAAATTTGTTCATAATCAGCCAAGTATATAAACCTTATTACTGCAGCTAATTAAAGTAAACCTTGCAAATTTTTATTTCCTTTAAGCAAAAGAATCTATCATTGTCAATTTTACATTGAGAATTTTTCAAACTTCATGCATTTCTTCATAAATGAACCATTAAACTACTTTGGCTTAACAAAAAAGAAAGGAAGAGGAGGAATCAAAACTAGCTGCTATGTCTAGGCAGCTAGAAGGTACAGAAGAAAATACAGCATGGTCCTCTGATGTGAGTAACTTGAATTTAGCTGGTGCAGGTGGAAAAAAATATATTGCTATTGTCATTTGGAAAGGTATCAGGGCTATTCACACTAGCTTTGAAAGCCAAAAATTTCAGTTTGCTTTAATGAATAGTAGAAAACTGCTCTTCTTATACAATTCACATTTCCAAATAATTTTGAAATGTGCATTGCCCTACATGAAATAAAAGCAGCAGCAGCAGCAGCAACAACTGGAAGATCCATTATTAAAAAAATTTTCCTATAAAGCAGGAGACTTTTATATGCTAGTTATTTTTTGACTGATTAGCTAATAAACACTATGAATTAAAATATTTAAAGGAAACTAGCATACAGTATTAAAACAGTTATTATAATTTAGAGATTGGTCAGTAGTATTCTGAGAATTTATTTCTAGACAAGAAAAATAGATAACTAATGCACAATGATTATATCAATTAAAAAGATGAATCTTAATTAAATTGCTTGTAGACAAATTAGTGTCCAAGAACCATTAACAGGCGTTTTCTCCTAAGCATGAGAAAAAGGAAACTCTTTGTTTTAACAACACAATTGCTGTTAAAAAATAAAACTGGCTATCCAATTAACCAGCGATAGTTTTTAGTATATCAAAATACTTTCCACAGCATCCTGATTAATTAAAGCTTTGATCTCACATAGATATTTAAAATGAGTAGATCCTACTGAAATTGCTGTAGTTTCTGAATAAGTTGGTGCAATCTTATTATTAATGTACTTTGTTTTCTATAACAAAACTCATTTGAATCTAAAACTTTCCAGATGTCTAGGGCAAAACCCTATTATGTGAGAAATATATAAATTCTATAACCAAATGTACGATGTTTCCCCAAAAATAAGCCCTCCCCGAAAATATTTAAATGCATGCACAGTTGGTCTGGTTAGGCTTAGGGAGACAGAGCTGGAAATCAGGTAAGACGACAAGAGGAACCCTGTCCTGCTCCACGCGCCCCAAAATAATACCTCCCCGAAAATAGGGCCAAGCGCTTTTTCGGGGTTCAGAAAAATATAAGACAGGGTCTTATATTTCAGGAAAACATTGTAGTATATGCTGATTAACCACACCACAGAACCTCAAGAAATAGAGGCAATAACTTACTTTTACTTATTTTGAAATTATATAGATTCTATCAATCTGGCATGGAAAGTTGCTTTATAAACTAAAGGCAATTCTATCTTGTTCATAATCAAAGATGAAATAAAAAGGGGGTTACCAGCTTTGAAAATATGCACTATTTTATTCAGCAAAGTGCCATCTTGATTCTCCTAAAACAATATTGAATAGCCCTTTCCCAGAATGATTTTTTTTCAAAATAACACGGTAATAATTGTCACATAATTTTTTTAAATGGTTGCATGTGTTGACACAAAATTTACTATGATTGCTTAGCTAAGTAGCAGTTGTTGTTTTTTTTAAAAGGACACTCTGAAAAGAAATTTCCAGGCAGTTAGGGGCATGTAAGTTATTCACAATATTTTACAATATTTTCCAAGTTCCATTAGGAGAGAGCTATTTGAACTAATATAAATAAAATACAACTAACTGCAAGCAATTGGAATAATAATCTAATAATGATTTAGTTTTATGACATTTATGTTACATAAGTACAGAACATTGCAGGATGTTGTATGAAAGACTATTTGTAATACCTGTATATTAAAACATTCAAGAAACATTCTCTTTAAATAAGCTCAGTATTTTTCCAATACAGTGTTTTGCTTATCAATACAGATTCCATTGAGATTTAATTACAGATATTTGCTTGTATCCCGTTTAGTTAAAATTTTACCTTTTTTCTTAACCTCCCTCCCACCCTTTCTTATAAAAATGGTATAAATCTAAACACTATACAATTTAATGAAAAGGAAATCAATATCCCTTTGAATAGCACCAGGCTTTCATGTTGATAGATAAGGCACACTTTTATACCTGCTAACAATTTTTTTTTTAAAGCACCATTTCAAGGGGGAAATGCTAAGTTTAATTAACATTGTAGTCCAGGAGATCATCCTGTGTTCCTGGACATTGGTTGTGGGGGAAGTTATAAATAAATCACATTTCTTTACAGATTATCTTTGCTATATTTTTCTTCCAAATACTGGAATCTCACACAACATAGCACCAAAACTGCAGCAGCCTAATTCCATATCTACCCCACCCCCAGCCCAGCCCCATGTGGTTTCCATTATGTAGGATCTTCAAAGAGTCATCAATGCTGTTAAACTTCAGAGCTATCACTATTGCTCTGCTGTGTAGTCATAGTTTCATTACTGTTGGAATGATTGGTAAATGAGCTTGTTTTCCCATCAGTTGAATGTCCCTTTCGCTTCAGAAGTAATATAATAATTATAACAGTGCAGAGAAGAAGCAATAGTCCAATTGCACCTCCAATAATGGGAATTATCTTGTCTTCTGCATTACTTCCTGGAATTTGCAGGACTGGCTTTTCATAAGGTTTACCTGCTGGAGACCATTCTTTCTGCCTGAATGTAATTTTATTAGATCGGTCAAGAACTATATGCTGGATATTTGTTCCTCTATTCTTATCAGCACCAATATCTTGGGCAAGAGCAGGAATATCAGAAACAGCTCTCCGAGAACGACTAAGATGTGAGGAGCTGTTATTGAAAGATAAAACATGGTGATACTCAATACTTCTTTTTCCAAGGCCCTTATGAGCATTTTCACGTGACCGAACCATGTAGATGGTGTGGATGTACCATTCTCGACCCACTGCTACCTATTAGATTAAAAAAACAAACAAAAAAAAAAAACAGATGAAACAAAATAGAAAACCAAGCAAAATGAAAAAGACAGTGAGCCTCCAATAGCTGCACACCTAATTGGCATGTAGTGGTTTTCATGCAATAACAGTATGATCCACCTTTATTTTACCTGGAATAATGGAGTTGACTGCAGGCTGAATCCATCAGAACCAGGCTGTTTTACCAAAGGATGGCCATCAATGTGATCAACTGCTAGTTTGGCGTGGAACGCCATGCTTCCAAACATTTTTGCTTGTGTATCTGGTTGAGCTTTATCCTAGGGAATAAAGAAATAGTGATATATGATTAAATTTAAAGTTAAAAATGATGTTTATAAGAATCTAATAGTCCAGTATTAGCATACATACCAGGATTTTGAATCTGTACAATAGGGAAGGTGAGTCAGCTAGGCAACCATATTCTTTGTTACTTGGATTATACTTGGGAACATACCCATCGGCCCCTGTACATAAGAACACCTTCTCAATGTTACAGATGAAAGGTTCCCCTAAATTCTGAACGGGATCCACCATGACACGACCGTAGATTTCGGAACCTAAAATTAAAGAAACATGAAGATCAAAACCAATACTGTGGCTCGAAAAGTCCTTGGATGTAATTCCCCAAGATCTCAAATTCAATAACCAAGTAATAATATTTCATGTGACAGAAAAGTAAAATGAACAGAGTAAGATAATCACATTAACCGTAATTTGAATCCACTTTAAATATTTAAAAAATCAAATTTATTTTTTTACTCCAGATCAGTTTACAATTTTGAAAACTTGGCTCTTGGCCTGCCATTCAAGGAGGAAATATGATCCTCAAGCCTGCAAGATATTACAGACTGATATACAGTAATGGCCAGAATTGTGGAAACCTTTTGGGAAAAGTGTATTTTTGAGGTTTGATGGCTAATAGTACCACTTTTTTTTTAAAGTGTTTCAAGATAACACTTCTGGAATGGCCTGGGAATAGCCCAGACCTTAACCCAATTGAAAAATCTATGGAGCCGACTAAAGAAACTTGTTAGTCAGAAGCGACCCAGCAATAAAACCCAGTTAATAGAAGCAATCATTCAATCTTGGTTTCACATTATAACAGCTGCAGAACTAAAAGACTTGGTTCACTCCATGGGAAGACGTTGTAAGGCCGTAATTCATGCTAAAGGTTACTCAACTAAATATTAACTGACATGATAATTTTTGTATATCTTGTTTTTTCTATGGTGATTTTTGTATATCTCGTTTTTTCTGTGTTTCACTTTTCTTCTTTATACTGTAACTGCTATTCTAATAGCAAATCCTTCATAAGCGTTATTGCATTATATTCTTGATTAAATTACCTTTCCATTGATATATTACTTTATAGTGCTACTCCAAAAAAAAATTGGTGTTATTAGCTAGTTTTAGAAAATACTTTTCCCAAAAGGTTTCCGCAATTTTGCCCACTACTGTATATACAGTAAATCCAAATCCTGTATTTCCTGATGTAATCATGTTGTTTGAGTAGCTAACAAATTGTTAATCAATACAATCTATAACACAATAATTAAACATTACTAATGCTAAAATTTAAGTTTAAAAACCCTACAATATAAATTAAATAAATGTATAACTGTACACATGAAATAATGTAAGTCACAATTTACATTTAAACTACAAAGGTCTGACATTATGAATAACAATATTCATGAACAATATATGTTTGGCATATATTCATAACATCAACACAGCATGCCATCACTTTGAGAAGACATGCTAGGCCCAGGAAGCCAGCATAGGAAATTATTTTCCATGCATCACCGCACATTACACTGCACTGAAAGAAGAAAAGGTATGACATTCTGGATAAACTAGATTTATTTTATATATGTTTAAAATATTTTTTATCCTGGCATGTTTTAAGAATTCTGTTTATTCATCCCTCAACAATGGTTGGCTAGTATTATTTCATAATTCTATATAAATACTGCCCTTACTTTGAGCTATTAAGGTAAATGCTTTATATTGCTCCTAGATGCTTAGTTCAGATTTCACTTGCTCTAGCGAAAATTCGTGCAATTCTATTTTTCTTCACCAGGGGTCGGCCTTTATTCAGGACACAAGTAAAGATAATTTATATGACATTACACTAGTGATTTAATATATCTTTTGGTCATCCCACTTACAATTTGAGTAAGGTATTAGTCAATATAAAAACAGGAATTCTGCTTCCTAAGGAAAAATTTTTTGCAGAGTCACATTAAACAATGCATTTTAATTTTTAGAAAGAAGCATTTCATACAAAGATGATTGTTCATCTGCACCACTGTAATTTTAAATATGCTTTTTAATTCATAGTACAAGGGGACAAAAATCCCCTTCTCTCTCAATAGCAAATATTGTAATATAAGAGGACAGGGTTCCTCAGAGCATTATCCCATGTCAATGAACACATTGCAGTTAACAAAAGGGATTTGACAAGGGTGGCCAGAATGGTTCATTGGTCTACTCCGCTGTATGTTAAAGCAGACTTTACCCTCTGTGAATGAGACATCAGTTTCTTCTCCAAATCCCAGAGAGCCATCAGACAGCCACAGATCCTTCTTGGATAGCAGAAACATTTGAGTATTGAGATTAAATTCAGCTGCTACTGGGTCACTGACCTGTATAAAACAAAGACTATTTAGGGAAGCAATTTCAATAGTCTTTCTAGCAAAAATCTAGCGATAATTTAATTGCAGTTTATTCTCAAGATTATTAGAAATACTCAAGAGCGTTCAAGAGAGTAAAACTAAAGAGTTGAATGTGGTCCATGATTTGTATTTATAAATAATTGCTTCAATACAGGGGTGAAATCCAGCAGGTTGTGGAGAACCAGTAGCAAAAATTTTGAGTAGTTTAGAGAACTGGTAGTGGAAATTTTGCGTAGTTCGGAGAACCGGCAAATACCACCTCTGTCTGGCCCTAGAGTGGGGTGGGAATGGGGATTTTGCAATATCCTTCCCCTGCCACGCCCACCAAGCCACACCACGCCCACCAAGCCACACCACGTCCACAGAATCAGTAGTAAAAACAATTAGATTTCATCACTGCTTCAAGAACTAGGTGCTTTGTATAGTGCCATTGTTCTTCTACATAAATGTGCAACCTTGAATTCCTTCTCACAGCCTTTCAAGAATAAAATCTGTAAATGTAGGCTGACTTGATCAAACAACCACCTAGAGGAAATATCGTAGAGTTGGTTGGAATTGGGCAGTATCCAAGTTGATTGCTTGAATGAATGAATAAATATTATTTTTTCATAGAAAGAAACTGCAATCTTAAGTAGGTGCTCCAGTCAAAAAAGCCCAAACCCAACTTAAAATAAAGTGATGTCTGGCAATATTCAATCCTGCTGAAAACAATTCCTGTAATGCAGTTTTACCTAACGTAATGGCATCCAGATCCGTTGGACGTACAATTCTTTTATTGGAAGGCATAGTCTCAAAACAACTGATACAGCATAGTTATAGAAGGATGTTCTAATACAATTCTCCTTTAATGACTTCTACAATTAGAAGTCATTAAAGTGACTTCTAATAATCTCTTATAAGGCAGAATCCATTATAATCCATTATACAGAAAAAATTGCATGACATCCTAGAGACATGCAACTGTGAGACAACATTTATATGATGAAATGTTACTAGAAGAGAGGAAAAAGTTTAATATATGGCTGTTATGTTCAACTGTGAGTCCTAAATCAGAGACATTTATAGATATACTCAGTGTTTAGTGCTATAATCTCTACCTTAAAGGCAACATAAGCTCTAGGGCACACTGCTCTAATTTGACAATTTTTTTGCAATTCTAATTGTCAGAATTCTAAAAGTTTAGCCCTAATGCCACCTCAAGTTGAGAAAAACCAATAAAAAATGACCAAATTCTGATTTGGAGAGAGTGCAAAAGAGAAAATGTGTTGTTAGAATTTTAAATATTTAGGGCTCAGTTTTCTAAGTCAATTTATAACAAACATGTAAAACTAATTCAGATTTTTGGCCCTGATACTGCAATTAAGCCAATGTAATTATCAAGTGATATTTCAGAGAAATGTATCAAAATGCTTCATTAGCTGAGAACATTAAAGTCCTGAAATACTTTACCTGCTGGAACCTGATATCCAGATCAAAAGTGATTGGCTCCCGTGGGCCGCAGATGACAGGCTGGGTATATTCTTGGCTGGGTGTGGCAACACAGGGGATAAGTTTCACAGTGTAAGTGCCAGAATAGTCACGTACCTGGAAAAAGACACAGAAACTAAAATACAGGCAGTCCTTGAGTTTCAACCACAATTGAGCCCAAAATCTATGTTACTAAATGAAACATTTGTTAAGTGAGTTTGCCCCATTTTATGACCTTTTTTTTGCCACCATTGTTAAATGAAATATTGGGTTTGTTAAGTCAATAACATGGTTGTTAGTGAATCCGGATTCCCCATTGACTTTGCTGGTCAGAAGGTCACAAAAGCTGATCTGGAATGACCCCCCGGGACGTTCCAGCCATCATAAAGATGAACCACTTGCCAAGCATCTGAATTTTGATCAAATGACCAAGGGGATGTGAAAAACAGTCATAAATCACTTTTTTCAGTGCCGTTGTAATTTTGAACGGTCACTAAATGAACTGTTGTAAGTCTAGGACTACCTGTATTAACTGATACAAATCAACTAAGAATAAGAAACCTTTGAAAGGGTATCTTGAAATTTCAATTAGTGCAGAATGTGGCAGCGCAGGCAATTATATGTACTTCACATCTGTGAACTGCTGTTGTGGCCTGTCAGCGGCCTGTGCAGCTAGTAGCTGATTCCGATAGTGAGGAGGATGATGTGGTGCTGCGCCAGCAGCCTGTGCAGCTGGCACTCGAGTCGGACAATGAGGAGGCTGGAGAAGATGTGGTGCCAGAGGCGGGGATTCAGCCAGGGCCTTTAGAACCTCCAGAAGCTTCCATGGGTGAAGAGGAAGAAGAGGAGGAGCCTCTTCTCGATGCACGGGCGCACAGAGCTTCCAAAAGGCAGGAGTGGCTCCTCAGGAGGAGGTCTCCTTGAGAGTAAGGCTTGGGGCTAATTGGCCACTCCCTTAGCCTATTTAAGGATGGACGATGGCAGAAAGCCCAGAAGCAATTTGCAGGACACTGATAAAAGAACTAAGATCCAGACGCAAAGGAGACTGATTTATATATTTTATTATGACTGTTTTATATTTTTAATAAATATTATTTTAATATATTTCATTAATTTAATTGTTGTATATCAACCCAATCACCTCCTATGAGATGAATGGTCATATAAATTTTATTTATAAACAAGAAAATAAATAATGGTTATGTGTATCATTGGAATATTTGGCATATGGCTTTTTAAAAATTATTTTTACTATACTAACACAAAATCATTGGAATTCTGAATCCATGGCATGAACAAAATCTGTATGATTAGATGCCTAACTGATTCTGATATACCCATAACATGCTTTTCTTTTCAGACAAACGTTAACCTAATACCCTGTTTCCCTGAAAATAAGAGATCCCCTGATAATAAGCCCAATCGGGCTTTTGAACGCATGCACTAAAATAAGCCTCTCCCCGAAAATATTTAAACGCAAACCTAGGAAATCAGGTAAGATGGCAAGAGGAGCCCCATCTTGCTCCACGCGCCCAAAAATAATAAGACGTCCCCGAAAATGAGACCAAGTGCTTGTTTCAGGGTTCAAAAAAATATAAGACAGGGTCTTATTTTCGGGGAAACATGGTGTAACACTCTACAGAACTAACACTATAGCAAAGATGTGTACATGTGTACCATAGTCTTAAGACACAAAACTGACTCATATGCTTGTATTTACTGAATATGCATGTAAAAATATCTGCTCCTAAGCCATACAAAGTCTAATTTCAAGCCATACATTAAACCATGGTTCACTTACCTGTGATTATTTATAGCACACTGAAATTTATTTTAAAAAGTAAGTTAGTATGAACCTAATCTAGATCTCAGCATCACATACTTGCAAGTGTAAATGAGTTTAATGTTGGCTTTTTTAAAAAACAATAAAAGCTACCACAAAATATTAATGTTAGAACTCACAGCAAAATCGGAAAGAAACTTCCATTGCTGCATTGGTTGATTGAAGGTGTGCTCACTTTGAGAAAGGTTCAATGTGAATGTAAGGCCAGGATGGTCAGATGACATCACCATAGAAGTCAGAGAAGTACCTGCAAAAGTGAAAGACCCATTTTACGATGAAGTTCATTGACGTTATCCCACACACTGTGGAATGGAACTATATTTTCTATTCCAATCTAGGAAACCAAAGAATCAGGATAGAGGGAGATGGACAAGTGGGTAGTGTAGAATCAGGAATTCCTTGCTGTGTGTTTTGAAGACAGAAGGAAATTGACAAAAATGTGCCCCTCTCTTCTCATTAGGAAATCCAAAGCTTTTCATGAATAGATGATAAAACCCAGTTCAAACCATAAGTTCCTTGGGCAGTTTAGTGTTCTGAGTTGTCACAGAAAGAACATTCTTTGTTGTGCTTTTTTGATGACGTTTTTGATGTTAGCTGTCCATTTTAGATCTTGCGATATGGTAGAACCAAGAAATTTGAAGGTCTCTACTCTTGATACTGTGTTGTCTAGTATTGTGAGAGGTGGAAGTATGGAAGGATTTCTCCTAAATTCTTCTTGATTTTCGATGAACGTATCTTTTCTTTTATGTACACTGAGAGCATATGCACCAAGACAAATTCCTTGTGTGTCCAATCACACTTGGCCAATAAAGAATTCTATTCTATTCTATTGTTCTGTTCTGTTCTGTTCTGTTCTGTTCTGTTCTTACTGTTTATGAGATTCACATTAAATCCCAAAGTCTGTTGTCATAGACCCACAAAGCGATTTTTAGTTCAGAAAAGATACTCAGAAAACATACAAAATCCTGGCCTTACCTGGATGGGATATTATGAACTGTCCCCTGAATCGAATTTCAGTCCTGAAATGGACCACCAATCGCCCTTCATCATTGATTTGCATACTGGTTGGGTAAAGAGACCCTAGATGTAAGCAGCCATTATATTATTTTAGAAATGTTCATACAAGGACTAGTTGTTTGGTATCATTCAAATGTGTTGGATTGCAAGTACCACAAATCTTAGTCAGCATTATGTGGAGTAAGGACCCGAATTCATTGCTATGATAAAATAAAGCAATAAACATGAAAATAGAATAACATAAATAATTCAAATTTCGTTTTAAAAGATAACTTGGCTTTGAAGCAACCATCACTCTGCAAATGGCTGGATAAAGTTGCTTACCGCAATCTAGCCTAAAAACCAGCTATTTTTTTCTTGTGAAGTTCCATAGCCACAAATGGCTAATTTGTGTCTAAGAGGCGGAGTTTTCATATCCTGTAGTAGCCAGTTTTCCAGACTAATCTCTTAAGGTTAAAAAGGTTCTGGGAAAGAAAGAAAAAAAAGGAAATATTTATAATTTACCTTGCAGTTCTGCTTCTGGTGGACTTCCAATGCCATCTTTCCATAGAATGGCAGTATCATACACAAAAGTGAGCCTCAACTCAGATTGCAGGTCAAAATGTTGCCAGCCCCCAACTGCTGCAGGTGAATGGAAGACATAAGATACATAGAGGGGCACTCGAAGAGTGACATACGATTGAACCAGATTCAACACCTGGAAAATAGCACAGCATTAGATCACCCTATGTTCATACTGGATCTTCAGGAGTTAAAATCACAGCTCTTCTGAACACAGTATAAAATCGCATCATCATAACTTCCTTTCGGTCCCTTGTTTATTTATTTTCTGATATGTGTTGGCTCCAGAACAAACATTTCTTGTTGCATTTAGAAATCTTGATGCTTTAAAAATGAATTTACAGCTTATGGTAAAGTGCGAGAGAATGAAATGTAGGCCAAAACCTAAGCAGGCAGCCCTCTTCCTGGCTTCTGAAATGCAACCCTGGCAAAGAACAAAACCTACTCTAAAATCAACTTGACAGTCATCCCAGAGTGTGTGGCAATCTAAGATTACAATCAAGGTCCTATTATGGGATTAAGTTGATACTAAAAATCTCACATTCATCTCTTACCTCCGGTGCATTGCAGCCCAACTTTTCAAAAGTGAACTTGTTCATATTCAAAAGTATAGCTTTTGATGATTAAAGATAAGCATCATCATCACCAATTTCCTCTCCTGATTTTAAAACTGATAGCAAATCAGATGAAGAATAAGAAGTGAACTAATCTAAGCCTGTAATCTAAGAAGTAAATAAAACTCCAGATAAAAAGAATAACTGGCACCTAATACTCAAAATAATCTTCAGGATTTCAAGCAGTTGAGAATATTTTTAAAACCCAAAACAAAACTGAATGTAACCACCCATCAGTAATAGCTTATAATACTATAACTTTGATTAGGAGACGACACGCAAGTCAAATTCTCCCTTTTATTTGCATGCAAACATGCTTTCTCCCTGCCTGTTTAAACTACAGGGCTATAATTTAAACATATAGTACATAATTGAATGTGTATGTTACAAAATAGTTCCATTTACTTTTCTGATGTAGTCCCATCCCATCTAATGTGGCTTCCAGTTTTCCCATAAATAAGATCTATGACTAATTCTGTATGGTTGAAATTTTACTTCATGTCAAGTAAGTAAGTCAGTTTCTATATTAGCAATTAATAAGAAATTTCACCACAAAGTATATATTTATCTGCTACTCATGTCTTGTAGCATTTGCTACATATAACAGGTGGAAGGCATGTACGTACATGTTCCTAACTTTAATGTCTTTGTGGCCTCTCTGGGAAGCCTGATATGCAATATATGAGTGTTTACAGCTACATGTATACATATAAACACTATCTCATTTTTACAGGTTTAAATTATATGAAGATGTCAGCTTCCTACCTTCTGTCTTTGACATGCTCCCTTTGGCTTTCATTTAGCTAAACTCCAATCTGGCTCTCTTTACCATCATTCTTTCTTTTTCTACCCTAGCTAGGACTATAGCTCTATGTTGCTTTATAATTCAGGTCAGAACTACAAACAGGATCTCTCATTAACTAATGAGATACCAGTTTACTTCCTTTCCACATGCACCTGGATAGACATCATCATCATGAGCCATGGTGGCGCAGTGGTTAGAATGCAGTACTGCAGGTTACTTCTGCTGACTGCCGGCTGCCAGCAGATTAGCAGTTCTATTCTCAGCATCTCAAGGTTGACTCAACTATTCATCCTTCTTAAGTCAGTAAAATGAGGAGACAAATTGTTGGGGGCAATATGCTGACTCTCTAAACCTCTTAGAGAGGACTGTAAAGCACTGTGAAGCGGTATATACGTCTAAGTGCTATTGCTATCATCATCATCATCGTCATCATCATCATCTCTGCCAGGTTTCAAGAATCCTAGCTGCCTTAAAATATACATATACTGTCTTTAAGACAACTGGAAGAGACACATTTTAAATATATTTTTATATGGCCAATGTCAAGATCTAAAATATACATGTGAAGTACTGAATGGATTTTCAGGTAATTCATCTCAAATATCAATCCTAACTATGAAGGGGATGGCTGGTTCTTTTCTGTTTGAATTGAATAGAATATCTGGGCTGGCAGAAATGTCTATGCTAGCTAGCATCTATCCTTAATGAAGGCACTGTTTCCCATAACAGTTGAATTAGGGCTAATTGAAACTATTTGATTTGTCCCAAACCATGAATTTATGGTTTTAAAATTAAGGCAGAATAGGGTTTAATTAAATGAATTTAAAAGTAAATGAAAGTACAGCAAATTAGTGTTAGTTCTTTGTCCTAGTCCTATCCATTTTCTGAAGCATAGTCTTAGTCACTGCTCCCTGCCTTCTGCAAAAGGCAGCTTTACTTAGAACAGTTTACATCCTGGGACAATATCTTTAATAGTAATAAAAAATGCCTGAAAAAAAATGCCCGTTTCAGGTCCTTGAAAAGGATGTGATAATTGGAAAAAAATCCCTGGCACAGTCAGGGATTGTGGATGCCTCCTTTTTAGTTTCACACTAAACATTTAACATTATGTATTAAATTATAGCACCATGTTTTGGATTTTTTAATAAAATTAATTGTACTGTGAACGTAGCCCTCTACTTTTTATCACCACTGAATTTTGCCCTTCCTTCAATTAACTCTACCCAGACATTTGGAAAAACACTGCTCTATTTTAAAGCAAGAGGCAATGTTATTTCCTCTCACTAAGTTGGATGTCACCCATCAGTAATAAATTGATATTATCAGGTTTTAAGCTCAAATGAGTTCTGCCACCATGAATTAACTAAAACAGATTTTTTTTCTCCTTTATATGGTGTCTCCATTTGGTGCATATTAGTACATTATTGCCTCATCAGGCACACTCTGAAATATATAAGATCTTATTTGGCTGCCTTTAAGTTGCCCTAATTCATGAATTAGTGCCTGTATTATCTTTGTCAGTAAACTCATGCAATCATTTGACTTATGCTCACACTGAGTATGTCCAGTCTTTGAGAGTTAATACATAAAAGAATCATGTGGATGACAGTAGTTTTTTCTTTGTCTATGTATGGAATTTCTATGGTTTTTAAATTAATGGTGTCTAGGAGGTCTGGTCTCCATCATTTTATTTTCATACTGTTATACTCTTGTTAGACATTAAGCTGTCTGCCAATTTTTCCTCCAATCCTAGCTACATAGACACATTTCTCCTTTCTATATTCACTCTGTTTTGATTATACATTATGTATTCATTCAATATTCATTATATCACTTAAAAAGTGGCAATTGGTTTGAAACTCCAAATAACTAATTTGCTTGTAAGAGCATCCTTTTTAATGTGCTATCAGCAAAGCCTTTGTTATGCCATCTAGGTTTATTTTCTAATTGAACTGAACTGTTATGGGCATTAGGCACAAAACTGTTCCTTGGCTTTGTTTTACACAATGCATAGATTCTGCCATTGTGTTGGATAAACTAACTTTATTACTTTGTTTATATGTGAATCAGAAAATAAGGGGGTCTTCAACAAACTGTAATAATTTTTTGTGTTCAACTACATTATTGGTCCATCTGCCCCAAATCTCCTTTCCTGAATAGCAGCAATACTCCTAATGGATAGGAATTTCCTCAAAAGGGGTTAGGAAAAGGGTGCTATGAAAGCTTTTTTTAAAAAAAATTTGATTTATATGCCGCCCTTCTCCGGAGACTCAAGGCGGCTTACAGTGCGTTAAGCAATAGCCTTCATTCTTTTGTATATTTTATACAAAGTCAGCTTATTGCCCCCACAAACTGGGTCCTCATTTCACCTACCTTAGAAAGGATGGAAGGCTGAGTCAACCTTGAGCCTTGGAGAGATTCGAACCAGCAGAAATTGCAGGCAGCTGTGTTAATAACAGGGTGCATAGACCACTGTACTATCAAGGCTCTTTGCTGTAGACAGATTGAATCAGAATACACAATGGAACCTTATTACTTGTTAATTGGTTCTGGGAGATAAAACAAATATTAAAAATGACGAGTACCAAACAAACCATGTGATTTATCACATGACCCTTTGTTTTGGCTTGGAAGAACTTTCTGTTTGCCCCTTTTCTTATGACAGCAGCCTTCCCAGCATGGCCAACTTCCTCTCTGGAAAGAACGGCCTCCACTTCCTCTGGAAGTGACGCTGTCCCCACTTCCTTTTGCAGTGACATTCTTGGCATGGCTGACTTCCTATCTGTTCTCCACAGGTGCCTCCTCTTCCTATTGCAGCAAATCAAGTACCAAACAAAAGATGAGTACTAGGACAATATTTTCATGTCAAAATATTGGCATTGAGTACCAAATTCAACGACTTTTGAAGCAGTGGAGTACTGAGGTAACACTGTATATTTTGATTCTGTATATTATTGGTTTAAATGAAGGAATAATCTGTTCTGGGTTTTCATACTATGACTTGTAGTGTATGCAATTAAGCAAAATCCTTGCATTAATAAAGTTTTGCTTTTCTTCAATGGAGCCTACCTGACCATCTGTCCCAATGGAGCCGCTGCAGTCAGTTACCAGTTCTGACATATCATAATAACTGATAAATTCCCACAGGCAGGCCTCCAGATTGAGATTACGGTAGAAACGTAAAGTTTTAGCTGATCGTATGCTACTGCTGTATTGGTAGGGTGAAGTTTCTCCAATCACTTCTGGATTCTTGATATCATCTGTGATGAAGCCATGTTTTGTTTCAATTTCATTATAATCCAAGAGATTGGAGCATTTGTGATTGCCTACACGAGTGCCATCCGGGCTCAGTGTCAACTCAAAATTGGACAAAGGTCTGGTTGAGATTACTGGCAACATTCCTGAAATCAGAAATTGCCTATTAGATATTTTATGCACTAATAATAAAAATAGCTGGGTGATTACATTACATTAACAATGTTACATTCAGAGCATATGTAAGATTCAGATAAGTTTTACAACAGTAATTCAAATTTCAAAGCAGGGTTAACAAAAACGTTTGTAGTTAGTTGCCAAAGGACATCTTAATCTTTTGTAGGTGAAATATAATGTTTTATGGAACTAAAGTACACTGAAGTAATAGTTATTTCCCATATAAGATAAGATAACCTTTATTGACATTTTTACTGCATTATTCCAATGTATGGTTGTGAAACTTCATATTGTTGTTTTTTTAATTTAAACATTCATATACAAGTCTGTGTTTGTGTGTATATGCAGATATATGCATATTAGATTTGAATCCTCAAATCTAAGCATTTGGTGAAACATTATCTAGAATAAAAAATAAAGAATTTTTAAGTCCATGAATTGATTCTAGGAGTTCATGGTCCAACTCCCAAAACCACTCTGCTTATTCCAAGTTTTCTCCATTTCACCACTAAATCTAATAGATTTTCTGTTTCTTATATTTAAGAATAAATATAACATTCTTTCTTTGTTAAGCACGTTAAGCATGAACAAGGATGAGGATAAGTATTAAAAATTGTCTTTGAATCATTGTTTCAAAAATCTGATGACAATTGTGCAGCACCATTTCAGTTGTTCTGGTTTTAGTGGCACATATGTCTGGTACTTACCATCTATATGAGGCATGGTAACCGAAAACTTGATCAGGTTTGGATAGTCAGGATCATCAGGACCTATGTAATGAATTTTGGCTGAGAAAGGCTCTGCTCCAATTGTACCCAGAATACGTGGTTGGCACAGACCTATGGGAAAACAGCACCATTTATTGATTAATCAATTTAAATCAAGCCACACCTCTCATTAATGTGACTCTGGGTAACTCACACAATTATGAAAAATAAGTACAGGAAGTTTTTGTCTTATGACCACAATTGAGCCCAAAATTTCCAGATAAGCAAGCAGTTGTTAAGTGAATTTTGCCTCATTTTACAACCTTTCTCGCCACAGTTGTTAAGTGAATCATTGCAGTTGTTAAGTCAGTAATACGGTTGTAAAGTGAATCTGGCTTCCCAATTGACTTTGCTCATCAGAAGGTCACAAAAGCTGATCACATGAACCTGAGACACTGCAATTGCCATAAATATGAGCCAGTTGCCAGTACTCAAATTTTGATCACATGACCATGGAATGCTTTAAATGTGAAAAATGGTCATAAGTCACTTTTTTCAGTGACACTGTAACTTCTAACAGTCACTAAATGAAATGTTGTAAGTCAAGGACTACCTGTATTATCTTAATATAATTTTATTTAATAGTAAATGCTGATAAATGCCTGATATGAAATTCAGTAAGTCTAAATGTTTTCTCCAAGTGAAATTACTAATGAAGTTACTAACATAATCACTGAAGCTCTTGTGTTGTGTGTGTGTGTGTGTGTGTGTATGTGTTCGCACATATGTGTGTGCGCGCGTATTATGTGTGTGTACATATAGTATATATAGTATATACTGTATTATATAGTATTATATAATACTATAGTATATATAGTATATACTGTATTATACAGTGTATATATATATATTATATAAAATCAGACAGAAATAATGTTCTCTAAAATTTAAGAAATGTATAGTTTGATCCTCAATTTTCCAATTTAAGGCATGATACATATCCCTAATAGCAGGCAGCTCACATCTACAACACACATATCACAAATACATGTAAATGACAGATTTAGAAATCCTTTCACAATTGTTTTCCTCACAGGCAAATTGTAGGAAGTATCAGATTACATGCAGACTTAAAGCAACACAGATCCTTTGGATACTATGCAAGCCAACTTTATGTTTTCTTTACATGTATGGAAACAAAAATGTTATAAGCTTGTTTTCAAATGACATAAATACAGAGGAACAACCCTAGTCATAAAGCTACTATCTCTATTTTTCACTTGACTAAGTTACACAGGTTCTTAAAGGTATTAATTACAAATTATTATTTTTTTAAAAAAAATTATACTTACTACAATAAATGTATTGAAGTGCAAATGTCATATCTAACTCCCTTTGCTATTAAGTTAATAATTGCTCTTCTAATTGTTCCATCTTTTTCATTACTAAAACAAACATTTCTCGGAAAGAATGTTCTATCTGAATAAAAGTGTTCAGAATCACTTAATGGTTTATTAAACTTACCTTTTTGTCTATTTATTACATGGATGGGACTCAACAGTTCTAAGCCCACATCTCCATTGGCCTTGACAGCACGTGCTGCACACTGAACCCTGGAGCCAGCTTGGAAATAGATGGAGTCTAAAGCAATTGACTTGGTGTTAGTGAAGAAAGTATTGGCATCCACTTCACGCATCGGGCTGGTCACACCATCCATGCCGCTTGGGGCACTGACAAGCCAACGATACAAGGTCACTGTGTCATTGATGTTTTCAGCAGCACAAATAGATCCAGTCTTGTCATAATCTGAGTATTTGGGGTTGCATGCCTAAATGACAAGATGCATACAATATATCCATTTAGTTATGTTTAAATCTTTGCCATGAAAATGCTTAATTAAGATGACATAATAAGATTTTCCTCTCTTTTGGTCTCACTAGTGCAGGGGTGTCAAACTCAAGGCCTGCAGGCCGGATCTGGCCCATGAGGTGGTTAGATCCGGCCTGTGGAGCTGCCCTGGAAGCAGGGAAGGACTGGCCGGCGGTGCCTTGGCCTGGCCCAGGCCAACCGGGTGCATTTTTACCTGCTGGCAACCATCCAGGCTGGAAAGCAGCCAGGCTTAGATCCGCGAGGCCGCTGTGGGGTGTGAGTACAGGGGGCAGGGCCGAGATGGTAGGGCAGCCCTGTGGGTCGGATCTAAGGCTGGATGCAGGAAACAACTGTCCATGGCCCAGGTTCGCTGCTTGCTCACATGCACCAGCTTTGTTTGAGGGTAGGAATGAGATTTGGCCCACAAGGCTGCTCTGGAAACAGTAAGGGACTGGCCATCCCTGCCGGACGTCCCCCGAAGAGCGCACAGGAGACTGTGAGTATGCGGGAGCCAACGGTGTCCAGCAGCAGCCCGCCAGCCGAGACTCTGCAGCATGTGCAGCACAGGTGTGTTTGGCATGCTATGACCGCCAGGCTGGCCCTAAGCAGCAGGCAGAGGCACAGGGGAGGAGGCATGCTATCTGGCCCGTAGAAAGTGCTGGGCGGCTGCCAACCCAATTGCATGCTCTGTCTCGCAGTGTCTTTGCTTGCCCGTGGCCACCCACAGCTGGGCAGTCATCTGGCGCATCTGGCTAGCTGGATTGCGTGCCTCCACCCCATGCATCTACCTTCACCTGCTGCCAGTGCTGCTGCCACGATGCAAAGGGAGGCAGGTGGCAGGGCAGGAGTGGAGCCATCCAACTTAATCTTCTAACTGCGCTGCACATGCAAGATGAGTCTTATGCCTGCCGCCCCACTTGCAAAGGCCCCGGCAAACGGGAAAGGCAGGGAGCTCCCATGCCCAAGAGGCAGCTGGGAGTCTGCAGCCTGCGCAGCACAGGTGGGTCCAAACCCCATGACCACTGGGCTGATGGTCCAAGCAGCATGTGAAGGCATGTGATCAGGCCTGCCAGATGCCTGGGCAGCCACACAGCCTGCCAGATGCGCAGCTGCCTGCTCAATCCCAGTTGCGGTGGCAACGGACAAAGACAGATTGTGGGGTTGTGTTGAGACAGCCCAGCCAATCACCGCCATGCTGCAGCCCTTGCGTGCTCTGCCCCCTCCCTCAAAACTCATCCTCCAGCGAGACTTCTTCCTGCCCTTCCCATTGCTGGGGCTGTTGGGGTGGGAGGGGGCAGGAAGTAGCCTCCTCCATGCCCCATTTTGGCTGGCAGAGTGCTGCAGGAGGCCGTCCTCATCCTCCAGCGCCGCAGCTGCGCATCATTAAAAATACTAGATGCATCCGACCTTGCCAGTAGCCCCCAGCTTTCTGTGCCAAGCTAAATGGCTGCTCTGGGCCAAGAGGGGCCGAGGAAAGGGGGCAAGGAGGGGGAATTTCTGGAGAAGTCGCACACCAAGGGGAGGCAGCCAACATGTCCTTCCCCCCATTTAAGGGTTCTTGGAAGAGTCCAAACTGCAATGGAGAGGGTTGCCACCAAACCCACCCTCCTCTACGGCTGATGAAAGCAGAGCAGAAGAGGTTTAGGTGAGCTGGGGGAGGGGACGGGGGAATGCACTGAGTTCTTATCTGTGAGCATTTTTGAGCCAATTAAAATGCAGGTGTCCTTTGAAAATCACACTTCTTTGAATTTTGCTGCGTAGTGTGCCCCTGGGAAGAAAAATGGCTATTAGAAAGGAAGTTGCACAAAACACCCTGTGTGTGGAGGAAATGGCCCTTAGTTAAACTCCTTTACTGTCCTGAGGCTTTTTAAAGGTTTTTTAGCACAACCTTGCAGGTTGAAGTGAGGGAGAAAAGCTGCCTTATGAAAGGGAGAGCTAGGAGCTATAAGAAAGGAAGGCTAGGAAGGATGAGGAGAAAGTAGATAGAATTTGTGACTCTGTATTTATAATTTCCATTGATAAGGTTGCTCCCCTAACTCAACATTGACCTTGGGGTACCTTCAAGTAAGACAGTACAATATAGTACTTAAAAAACCAGACCAAATACTGTAAACAAAAAATGGCATTATGTAACAGCCAATAATAAATACCAAGTGGCCACATCACTAATTCTATCCCAAAATCTGGAGAAAAACCCATTTAGAAAGAAAATCTACAAGGCTTGTGGCAGGAGTGGGTTCTACTTACCTTTACTACCGGTTCTCAGTGGGGCCGCGCGCATGTGCTAGCTTCGCTCGCGTGCGTGCTCTTCTGCGCATGCACAGAAGCATTCTGATGACGTCGGGGTCGGTGGGTGGAGCCTCCTGCTTGTTTTACTACCAATTCTACAGAACTGGTCCGAACCGGGGGCAACCCACCACTGGCTTGTGGTTCATGGCAATCTGATGTTCCAGAGCAATGCTATTCCAGCCTTCAACAGATCACATGATCAGGGATCCACTCCCTGATACCAATGAAAATGCCTCAAAGTCCACCAAAATCCCTCTAGGCTCTGTGTCATTGGAAGGCTGTCAGTTCACCTCTTTGCCCGTCCTCCACTGCCAATTCAACTTTACTTTGCTCTTGAAATTCAGTGCAATGTAGATCTTCTCAAAATCCATCCAAACTTCTCAAAGCAAAAACAAACCTCCTAAAAAGGCCAAGTGCCCATAAAGTGCCATAAATGACTCTCCCTTCTATTGATATCATGACAAAAAATGGATTGCTGTTTGACTTGCTGAATGCAGGATCCAGTGTGGAAGGAAAAGTTTTGGCTGACAGGACTATCAAAGCAAAATATATGAGCATGCAAGAAGGGACAGGAAAGGAGAAAGGGAAAGAGGAAAGACAAAGAAAAAGAAGAAAAGATGAGAAGAGAGCAAGGAAGGAAAAGTAAGGAAAGAGGGGAAGGAAGAAGAAATTAGAATGAAGAGGGAAGGAAAAAGAAGGGAAGGAAGGAAGGAAGGAAGGAAGGAAGGAAGGAAGGAAGGAAGGAAGGAAGGAAGGAAGGGAGGAGATTATGAGAGTGAGGGAGGATCTCAGGGAAGTCCTGCCTTAGCACTTGACACAATAGATGCCCCCCCAACACGAGTCCCATGGCCATGCCCACCATAGTCACACCCCTGGCCACCCACACACACCCTGGCCAAGGTCAAACACAACCATGATACGGCCCTCAATGAAATAGAGTTTGACACCCCTGCACTAGAGTATTTAGCAAATTCCTTATTCTTGTTATCACTTCATAAATCTGTTCATCCTAGTTGAGAATTAAGTATTACTGACTCTGGCATTTAAATGTAAAAGCCAAATGCTATGGAAAGACTTCAGTTTATTAAAGCTTGAATGAAAAAAAGATATTGATATCATATCTATTAGAAAATCAGGGAAAGTAAGAAATGAAGTATCAGTAGATTATCTAGGAAGTTGCAAGAAGATTTAGATGAAGTTTTAATTCTATGGAGAATGCAAATGTAAATATTAAGCAGACCTTCTTATTCCTTCATATCAGTCTCTTTTCTGTGAAATTGGTATTAACATTATTTTTTTCCATAAGCAAAATTTTGAGAGGACGTGAAACAAAAACTATAACTAATGTCCTCCACATTAAACTTTCTATGTCTTTAAATAGATACTGATAATCAAGTAAATGACAGTATGAACTGATAAAATGGAACCTTCCAGAAGCTTAAAAGATTAATCCCAGATATTTTTTCCATCTAGAAGTAGAAAAATTAAGACATTATAACTTGAAAAAAGATGGATCGTACCGTTACACACACAATAGGATATCCATTGGGAGGGTGGGGATTTATTTTGCTTTTGGCAGTGTCATCATACAACAGAAGTGATACAATTTGTGGCACAGCTGGGAAAGTCACATCTGCCATGCTATCCATTTCTTCAATGTATATAATGGCTTTATTCATCTGAATGGAAAAAACATAAACAGTTTCTATCTCTAAATGTAAAGCTTCTGTAACCAGCTACATTATACATAATATATTAAATGTTAAAATTAATCTATCCAGAAATAACAGAATGAAGAATATGAAGATATAAATTCAAGGAGCATACCATTCAAAATCGATTAATTTTGACACTGAAGTACAAACTATCAAGAAGACTTTCTCATAATAAAACATAATAACCAAGAACTAAAATATATGAAACAATTATCAATTTATTCCTTTTCACGATATCTTAAACCTGATTTATGATGTAGGGTCTTAAGACTTGTCTTATGCCACTATTATTCATTCTGAAGGATGAATCTAAAGGTTTATTTTTGTTAGAGGAAAAAATTATTCACTGGTCAAAGAGAATCAATAGAACCATTCCATGCCTCTAAAAACATATCAAAAAGGAAACTGCTTTCCATCTTATTTGATAAAAGAAACACCTATGGCTAATTCATCTTGATACATGTTCAGAGGGATCAATCCATATTTGCTAGATTCAGATCTAGAATTCAAGCATGCTAGAACTATTTTTCACTGAGAGGCAATTGGATATTATTGGATGGCACCAACACTTATTTTGTCAGCCTAATGGTCAGTCTAAGGGTAGAGATTTTAAATCAAGCCAAAGCATTAAATCTTTCTTAATGCTGAATGCATGGTTGTATTTAATGCTTCTAAACTTTCCAAAGAATAGAAGCAGGTCTGAGCAAAGGCTTTGCTTCCAGTTTGGTCTCCAACAGCAGACTTCTATGAATTCTGAAAAGCTCAGGTTGTTAATGCTTTTGACATTTCTGAATCATCCTCAACTGAATGCAAAATAGAGGGGAAACCACTTGGGTATTTACCTGTGTCTCAGCCACCATATTCTCATCAGGTTTCAAATGCACTGTAAATGCTTCACGCATTTCTCTCACTCCATCATACAAAACTTCAACCTCCACAAAGTGCTCTGTTTCTCCTTCTTTAAATTCAATATCTAAAATGAAAAATAATAAATGAGCAATTTGGGTCATATCTGTGAAATATGAATGTTCATCAGATTTTTGCGCTCATGTTTTATAACATTAATAACATATATAATTTCAGATTTACAAAAAAAAATCTTATGCATTAACATTTGCTGCAATGTTCAATTTAGGATCAGATTCTTACCCTCAGACATTGGATTATAATCTTCTCCAGAAGTAGCTGAACCATCTTTAGTATGTATTCTTACAATAGAAACTTTGGAAGTATCTCCAAGTCGCAAGATTGGGATCTTTAAAACTGCAATTTCTCCAGGCTCCTGTGGTTCTTGAATGTTGTATTTCACCTCAGAGAATGTAATCATTGGTTCTGCAAGACAACTAGAAAATGTCAACTTCTCCTTTCAATCAAGGCTAAACTTCAGTACAGCTTTTAAGAATAGTCTGAGACAGAAAAGAAGTCCTAACCAAGAAAATAACATTTTGCTTAATCCACTCAATTTATTATTTAGCAATGTGATTTGTGTTAAATTTAATTAATGACAAGGCAAGAAAAATGTCATTATGAAAATCAATTGATCAGTTTAAATCATAAAAGGAAGATACAGAATTTTCTAAGATTAAACTTTATAAAACACCTAGAAAAGTCCATTGTTTCCACTCAGGGTTTAATTTTATTTCAATACATTCTATTTTGTCACCATATGCAATACTAGAGTTGGATGAATATAAATCAAAACTGATTCCCATCACTCTGTGCTGGTGTGAATTAAATCCCTGAATGGTATAGCTAGATTATGAATAGTTACTTTCTGAAGCACTATAAGAGCTTCTTTCTTAGACTGTCCAGTGGTACATCAGAGGTAATGTTAGAAGAAATTATTTATAACATTGAGCAGTTTGTTTTCTGTAATTACATAGGGAAAGTCTGTATCAGAGGGTACACATGAAAAGAAAATAGATTTTAAGTAAGTATTAAGAAGGATTTCATAATAAGCTATTAAACAATTGAAAGTTGGTAAACTTTTTTGATGGAAGCAATACAAAACCTCCTAGCAGGCATACAGTATTTGTAAACATGACCAATTTATATTCAGCTATAGTTTCAGTCTTTTCATTTACTACTTCCAGTCTTTTCATTTACTACTTTATTTTATTCAGTGGGGGAGGAGGGGCTAAACATTTCTACATTTTGAAACACAGGTGTACAACTTGTACCCCATATTTCATAATATCTTACCTTCAGAAATTGCTCAAAACATGTCACTGCATTGTAATTTTTAAGGTGACAAAAGGGAGAAATTATTGATTACATGTGATTAATATTTTAAGTACTTTTAATATATTTTAATTATATTTAATTTCTGAAAAACTCCAATTTAATGCTTTATCTGATACACATTAAAATGTAATGCTCATCCAGAAAAAGATAATAAAACAAAGGGTATTTTATTTTAAACTATTTATTTTATTATAGGATGTGGTTTAGGGTAATTTTGAAGGAAAACAGCCATTTTACTATTATCTAACAAAAAGTTATTGACCATTTGACTTCTTTTTCATGGCTTTATTTTATATCTTAGAAGCCCTGTCCTTGAATGCAGAGATTAGCAATATATAAATGAATCCTAATTTTCTTACGTATATAATACAGTAGCTGTCCAGTTTGATGTCCCTTGAAGTAATAATCTAAAGGTCCTCTAATTGAAAGAATAGCAAATAGCTCATCAACCTACTGTCTTCTTCATCTTTAATCTTCACCAGCACTTCTTTTAGCTCCCCAATGGAAGCACCAAATGAAGAAGTACTTTTTGGAGTCCCAAGCACCAGTCTGAACTCTTCCTCCTCTTCATAGATAGCATCATCTTCCAAAATCACAAAACAGGGTTTCTCTATCTCTCCTTTAGGAAGCAAAAAGCCAGGGTAGCTGTTACAGTATATTTTGACTCTTGGTGACTTGATGGATGTGTCCATTTAGGTTTGTTTGTTTTACAACACTATGAAACCAGTTTTTCATTAACATATTCCAATATGGTTTCTCAATCTTCCCTGGAATTTCCTGGCGGTCCTGAGCCAAATATTGGCCAAATCCAATTGTTTAGTTTTCAAGACCAACCAGTTCAGCCAAGACCTGCCAACTGCAGAATCTACCATTTAACTTCAGAATCCATATTAAAGAGATTAAGGCACTAACATTACATATTATCTTATGTAATCACTGAATACTGGAAATAATCAATCTTGAAAAATTGATTTGTTTCAAGCTTCAGTTCCCCTTAATGATCCAGGTCTCCAATGCATCCAAGTCTCCAATGCAAGGAATTTTTGTCCAAAATATCCATAACAAAATTTATATTCCAATTTTTCCCCTCTAAACTTCATAGGAATAAAAATGATAAATTTAAACAACAATAATAAAAACAGGAAAGCAAAAAGAATCCTTAATAAAATCTGCTTGATCAAGCAGTTGCTAAAACTGCTCTGTTCAGACAAAGAATTTAAAAAATACTTGAGATTCACAAATCTTTTATAGTGATGTTTTTATAACCATTGAGTAATAAAGGCTTAATTAGTTTCTTCATAATGGAAGCAAAATTAATGGATTATGCAGTAACATGAGAATCTATGTTTCTAGCTTTACATTCACTTAACTTTCATGTCTAATTTGTATATGTACAGAATATAGTACTGTATATCTGAATGCAAACACCCCAACACACATACACACGTTAGAAAAATGATTAAAATAGGGCTTGGAGTGACTACATGGTGCCTAAAATAATGAGCATGGTCATATCTTTTATCATTGCAACAAGTTGCTTGCTGGGAAGCTTTTTTATTTAAAAGGAGATCTTACCTGGTAGGAATGTTATTATTGAGTCATCTGTGTTTGGTCTCTCCTCATAGTCCATCATAACCTGGGCAGAGCCTTGGCGAGTGTAGCAGCGGACAGTAGACTTATGATTAACATCTCCACTTCGTGAGATCATAGCTTCTACCTGACCATCTTTTTCATTCACAATGTAGAGAGGTTCCTTAAATTGGACTTTGGGTACTGCAAAAGAAATATGAATTATTCTATTTACATTCCATTGTCATATCCACCTCACTTAAGTTCACCTCTGTACTAATGTATAGATAATTAGCAGACCTATCAAATTTATAATCAGGGCTGCTCAATTAAGAACTTGTTGTATCAAAACAATTGGGGTAACTTGTAAAGGTGACTCACTTATCTGAATATATACTGCTCTATACCCTGTACATAGGCACCCCTTTTATTTTAATTTGTCAGCCAAGACTATATTCTTTTGTTTTTTATATAGTTGATTATCTTATCAATAAATTAGTATGATTTATTGTATGATAAATACCTATGGTATGGCATAGGTTCTACCTATGTCATTTATAGATTATGATTAATGAATTAACAGATAAAAAAACCCACTGCATTATATTTATGAATTAGTTGATGGAATTGTTTTGTATAAAGAATTAAAACAAAAGCCATAAAAATATGGTGAGTCCTTGAGTTGCAACAGTTCATTTAGTGATTGTTTAGGGGTTAGAATGGCACTGAAAAAAGTGACTTTTGATTGTTTTCCACACTTACGACCATTGCAGCATTCCATTGTCAAGTGATCAAAATTCAGACACTTGGCAACTGACTCTTATTTATGACTGGGAGTTGCAGACTCCCAGGGTCATGTGATTGTCTTTTGCAACCTTCTGACAAGCAAAGTCAATGGGAAAGCTAGATTCACTTAACAATCGTGTTGGTAACTTAATACCTGGAAGTGATTTACTTAACAACTTTGGCCAGAAAGGTCATAAAATGGCCTTAACAACTCTCTTGCTCAGCAACAGAAATGTTGGCGTTAATTGCAATCATAAGTCGAGCACTACCTATAGTTAAAATTTGATTTCTCAGTGTGCATTTTGTTAGAGCAGCATTCTCTATCTTGTTTCCTTCAGGTATATTGAACTTTCAAACTCCAAATAATCAGTTGATATTAATGTTGCTTGCTAAAGATGATGGGAATAAGTTCAAGTTTTTAAGGCATCAGATTGGAGACAATTGTATCACATACTATTAGTAAGATACTTTGTTCTAATTTTGTCTTTAATTGGCATGAAGATTACTTTCTTCATGTTTGAATAGTTGCCAATGAAAGCTTCAAGATATTTAGCAATGCCATTTTCTATTGTACTCAAAGGATGCTGTTAGAAGGCAAAATTAAAAATGCCTTCAAAATTATTTAAAATGAAGGAAAATAATGATAAAATGATTCCACTAATTAATATCATTTTTTTAAAAAAAGAAAAGCCAAAATCCAGACCTGTAAGATTTGCATTAGGCATTCCATCCTTTTCTGGAAGTAAAGTGTAATTTAGGATGCTTCACCATATTTATAATGAACTCTAGTATAGTATGTATCCTAATATTATCTTGGTAGCTAGGTAGGTAACTAGGTAGGAAGGAAGGAATGCTTTCCTTAAAATTCAGAATTCCTAGCTATACTTTCCATTTAAAATACAGGTTCTATTTTCCAAATTCAGTTTTAGCACTGTCTTGTATGCACCTATGCATGTTATCTTCTAATTTTACCAGAAAATATTTTGTGTCAATTTATAGAAAACCATCTGCAATGCTTACAATCAGTGATGGTATCGTTTATGATGATAGTAGCTTTGCTTGGCTCTCCAAGCACTGCATTCACTGGCATCTGGAGAACAAGTTCAAACTTTTCGGGGCCTTCAAGAACCGGCTGTCCTAGATCATCCAAAATAGTTGCACGAAAAGTCTGCATGTTTACACCAGGAGCAAAATCCATGTTTTGGCTTATGCCAACATAATCAACTCCAGCTACAAAAAGAGACAAAATGTAATTATGTGTGCAGTAATGTTCATATGATGCAGATAGCAGCTTATATACATTTTTAAATGCTTTTTTCATGTACTTTGGACACCTAAACATAGGACAATTAAAACTTTCCATCACTTTTAGAGAACTGTTCTGGAATGTCAAAAGGAGATCAATTAAAAGGCTACAATAATCAAAATCTGAGTACTACAATTTGGACAAATTAAAGCTCTTTTTGTCACAGGAAAACCATCACTGGCTTTTCTTGTTTTCATCTCTACTTTGAGATTATGACAAGAAAATTCTAAACTTAACTGACATACAGGAATTGGAATGAGCAAAGCACAGGGAATTTAATTTAATTTTCTCAAGTTTGAAATGCATTTTTTTTCTTTGAGGATAGTGGTACAGCATATAATTTAATTAGATAATTTGATTATTGAGCAGATATATTAGTAATACAGATGAAACAATTCACCTTCTGCAGATACTGGTTCAGTTTTCCTGGAGCGCACAGTGACAGTGGCTGCTTTGGACAAGTCTGTTCCAGTTCTCCAAACACGAACTTCTACATAACCAGCGCTCTCCGCAACAAAATATTCAGTGTCACCAAAATAGAAAGCAGGTTCTGGGACATAAAACAAAGATAAAAAAGAAAATGGTAATCATTTTTTTTTAAAAAAATCAATGATCAGACTTCTTGTATTTAGTCATCTGGGCAGTTAAGAAAAAGGAAACAAAGATAAATAATTTTGGAGATGTGAAAAAGTTAACAATTGTCAGCTGACATAAAATAGGGGATCTGTCAATATTTTTGGTTTTATTTTTAATGTCCCCAACATTTCCTAGATCGTGCTGAGTCAAGATCAGAGAAAGTCGTGGAGAACATGCATTAACATATGTAACCTTCATGTTCTTAGTAGATTTAATTAACTACATTTATTTATATTTACTATAATCCTGAAAATCTGGATTTTATCCCCTCCCCCTTATTTCCCCTCCTCCTTATTTCCTTGTGAATTAGGGAGACCTATCTGGCAAAGGGTGGAAGGGACTGCCTTGAAGAAGAATTGCTATCAAGGCAATGGTAGGTAATCCCCAATAAATTATGTGAGAAAATGACTCAGGCAAACCCTAATTCACATGAAGGTAAATTGGAAGTGTGGGAAGCACATTCAAACTTGCAAGATTTTGTTATAATACAGGTAGTCCTTAATTATAGACTAATTTTATTTTTTATTATCTAAAAAAACCAAAACCTAGCTTTGCAACCAATCCTTATATCTGCAGCATCCCACAGTTATGTTATTGCTACTCATGCTTCCTAACTGGCTTCCTAAAGCAGATTTTATGCTGAACACAGAAGTAAAACCACAAATTGTTAAGTGAGATAATGTCACACTTAACAACAGAATGAGAAGTTATGTTGTAAGGCCTTCGGGGCCGTATGATTTTTCCACTTAGCAACCATAGCGCTTTGTGATAGAGCTGCCTGTCCCATTTGCGGTTGCTAAACAAGGACTGTCAGTAAAAATAGTACTGACCTTTATGGTTTCTCAGTCTTGTTTACCTTGCAGGTTAGGATTACGGTTAGGATAACAGACTGAGACATTTATACAAATTTTCTGTATGTCCCAGACTTACTCTATCTTTCCCTTGTCATCTTTTTGTTAATGGTGTTCTCCTCTCTCCTTCAAACTATCATCCTTAATCTGAACAGATATTTGTATTATATATATTTTCATATGCATAGCTCTCTGCAATTAAGATCAATTTTCAAAAAATATAATGATGTAAATATGTAGGGTATAAATCAGACTTTGAATTCATTCTCAGATTATTTTGCCAATGGCAACCTAACAACATTTTCTAGAGTAGTATAACTGTGAAAACGCATCTAAAACTTTAACCTGTGAAATTGAAAAGGTCAGTGTACTGTGGATAGTAAAGATCTCTTTTGTAGATTGGATATTGATAACAACAACACAAAAGAAAGCCAATGCCAAATAAAAATTTATATATGATAATACCCTTACATTTTATTGTAAGGGATAAAATGGAAGGAAGAACCTGTATATCTCCAGCTTTGCAAAAGCGTGTAATTATGTCTTCTAAAAATGCAGAAATATTGATCAATGCCTATTTCATGAATTATTAATAAAACATATAGGCAATAGCTTAGAAGCAACCCAGGTGTTTCTCAAAGGTAGAACTATAAATCCACATTTCCTCATATTAGTAATCAGTTTGTACAATCTATATTAACTCATGAGCTTTAATCACAAAGGGAAGCTAAGGAATACTTTTTGAATAGCATATAATTTAAATCAGATAACGTAATTGCAAATTAAAGACAAAGCAAAACATTAACTGTTTATTATATCTTAAATTATGGTTCCTGTGACCATTGATGTTTAAGATTTTCATTCACCCCTCCCAAAGTCAGGGATGGCTATAATCTCAACATCTAATTGTGCATTAAACCCTTTTATTTTCTTATCTATTAGCCGTTTCATAAGTAAATAAAAATACTTTTATTATTAAAAATACTAGCCTCCTCACTTTTGTACAGCAGTATAATGTTCTGTGTAAACTACTCATTTAAAAGCTATTTCTGGTTTCTCAAAGAGGCCCTGAGTGTTTGCTCAGGCTGACTATTCCCCAGTGGTCCCTCCACAATTGAGAAACACGTGTGCCAGTGCTGAAACCTGTTCTACCTGCCCTGCCACTTAAACATTCCTGTAGAAAAAACCATGGTAAGATTTCCACTTCCTTGTAAAATCACAAGTTGTTTGCATCTCCATCTTCAAAGCTCATTATCGTATAACTGGATCCTTTGTTGAGTTACACATGATCAGGCAGCATGTTTCTGCATAACAGTAAAATAATATAGAATCCACAGCTTCCTAGAGTATGATCAAGGGCCAGTAACAAAACCCATATTGTTCACCCCTAGATGGAAGATCAAAGGACTAGATTTTTTTGGTCTTGAGTACTTTATTATGCTGCTTTTTCTTTAATAGGAAACATGAGCAGTTTGCTGGTCTTATAGGTCACCAGCTGTCATGATACTGTACAGAGCAAGTAAACCACTGATTACCTTCTAAAATTAGTTAAAACTAAACCTTCCTATCAGTTCTATATGCATTATTTAATATGAAAGACATACAATTTTCACAATACAAAACAACAGTATTTGTAACATATGTTGTATTGACATCGTATTAAACAGAATCAAAATCTGATTCTTTTACCAGATTACAAAATAGATTCTGGATTAAACAAACAGAAACTTTAATCCCGAGACCCCAGCTCACTATTCTCTTATATGTCAGAAATCAGAAACTATAGACTTAAAATTCTGGCTGGAAATCCTGAAAACAACAGCCTCATTGGAAAATACCAAGTGGGGGATTATGTGATCTTTACTACCTCCTATACTTTGGACAGGTTTTATTTTTTAAGGTTTTTAAGGACAGTACATGGGTACTGTTGTCAGTTTTCAAACAATTCTACATATTTATTTCTTGCTGTTCACTAACAGAATTCAATTCTTCATAGAATGGCAGCCAATTAGTCCAAGAAAGTCAAGCTCTCCCAATACTTCTAAATAAGGAATGCCCAGTGTTCTACATGGTGCTCAAAGCAATGTCTTTCAAAAATTTTACAAAAGATGTAGGATTTAAATAACTGTTCCTTTGCTATATCATCTGGCTCATTCATCCCCACCTTGATTCCCTCAGTTGTCTTAAATTCAGTTTCCACTACTTCCAACCAGCATGACTAATATCTGGCTGCAGTCTATAGAACTGAAACTCAACACATTTGAAAGACATCAGGTTGGAAAAGGTTTCTCAATCATATGAAACCTCTTTTCAGATGTCTTCTTCTCTAGGGTTTTGCAACAATTTAGAATATTATTTGACTTGGGAAGCTGAGTTAACTTATTTGTGCTTCTGGCCAATTTATTACTGTGAAAAGACACACTGATTTTTCCCTTTCCATTGCGGTAATTTACCAGAATTGTTGACAAGCCATTTTCTCACTGGCAGAAATATTTTCCTTACGCTAGTTGTTGGACTCAAGACAACACTTTTCCCTCTCCATATAATACTCCAATATCCTAGTCCTGATGCATATCTGTTGGCATAGTCTGCAGTTGTCGCTTCCTTTCTCTCCCATTGCAACTAATAGCAACATGCAATACATTTGAAATAAATGCTGACATGCTATTATTTCTCTTATTGCAAGTTGTAGTAAGTTGCAAAAGGGTTTAAAATTTAACAAATGGATATCTTTGCTATCAGATGCCCGCTTCATTGAAATAGATTTTTTGAAGACCATTAGACAAATTCATGCAATATGCACTAAAAGCATTAAAGGCGTACAATGTATTCTGTACAATGTACCCTTTTCTATGACTGAAGGTGTCTTTGCTGATTCAGTCTCTGCAGTAGCACAGGAGATGGTACCCTAACGTCTTATACTGATATGTAAAAATCTGTTCTTTATTTGTTGTCAGGGATGTCTGCTGCAACATCATACTGGCAATTTTGGAAGTAGAAATAAGTAGGAAAAGAACTGACCTATGTTTAAGAAAAGTTCCAAATTAATTTTCCTGAATAAATAAATTTTCTCCCTTAAAGAAATGTGATAGGAACCCATCTGAATTTTGATCCACTCACAGGCGCTTGCAACTTTTTCAGATAAGCTTGAGAAGTGTTGCCTGCCCATCTAAAGGTAAAGGTAAAGGTTCCCCTCGCACATATGTGCTAGTCGTTCCCGAATCTAGGGGGCATTACTCATCTTCGTTTTAAAGCCAAAGAGCCAGCGCTGTCCGAAGATGTCTCCGTGGTCATATGGCCGGCATGACTAAACGCCAAAGGCACACAGAACGCTGTTACCTTCCCATCAAAGGTGCTCCCTATTTTTCTACTTGCATTTTTTACGTGCTTTCGAACTGCTAGGTTGCCAAAAGCTGGGACAAGTAATGGGAGCTCATCCCGTTACACGGGAGCGGCTCGAATCCCCACTAGGGATTCGAGCCGCTGAACTGCTGACTTTTCGATCCACAAGCTCCGTGTCTTAGCCGTTGAGCCACCGCATCCCATCTACCCAACCCCAAATAAATTTTCCCTTCCAAATGTCCATATCAAGACACATACAAGTCTGCTTCTGCAGAACAAGCCGGCTACAGGAAACCTTAAATTGAAAGAAAAGGAACCAGCTTTAATGAGCAGCATACTGTTACTTGAACCCTGAAACTCGGAAGCGCAAGTATTAGAGTTTTCTTGGCTTTCTAATTTGAGTGAAAAAATGCGGATGAGTGAAAGTGAACTGTAAAAACATGGCGCTTAGCCTTAGAGCTAACGAGCTGGCGAGTGTGGATTGCTGAACTCATCTTGCTTTGTTACAAAGTTTCTAAACTGCTACGAAGTTGCATTGCTTGCAACAAGAGAAATAAGAGAGAAATTTCTCCCTTTTCAATACTGGACTTTGCTTTACTTTGGTTCTTATTTGATTAAATCTGGGGGACTTTTTCAGAAGTCTTTGTGGAGGTGGGAGAGGAAGAAGAACTTCCTTTTTTAATAAAACTAGCCTACGTGGCAGGATGGCCTCAAAGAAGCAGGAAGCGAAGGCAACAGGAGGTGGATCTCCCACACATAAAGCACAGCCTCCCCCAGTACAACAGATACAGACTCAGAAAAGAAATTAATGAAGTTAAAGATATGGTGAAACAGAATCAAAACAAGGTGACCAAAAAAATATCAGAAGTGGCGTCTGGCCTGGCAGAATTTATTCTGAAAGTTGATTCTAAAGTTGAAGAACTTAAATCAGAAGTTAATGTTAAGATGAAAGACAATGATTATAAAATTGCTGATGTTGACAATAAAATGCAAAGAGTTGAAAATGAGATTGTCATGGTACAATTCAGGGCAATGGAGTTTGCCATACGGCTTCGAGGAATTCGAGAAGAGGAAAGACAGGATTTGAGACAGGTTTGTTCTGAGGCCCTGGCCAAGATTCTACAAATTAATCCTGATGTGGTTTTTCACAAAATAGATAAAATTTACAGAGTGAATTCTTGGGTGGCCAGACAAAGACAATTGCCCAGAGATGTGGTCATATATTTTACAGATAGAGAAATAAGAAATGACATCCTGCAAAAATCCTTTTACACTTCTGTGCAAGTGGGGGGCTCACGAATTGGAATTTATAAAGAATTACCCCCTAAAATGCTGAAAACTAGAAAAGAATTTGGCTTTCTTGTTAAGGAATTACAAAATTTACAGATACCATTTCGGTGGGACGCCCCAGTTGGTATAATTTTCAGATACAAGGGAGAAAGATATCGCTTGAATACTGTGGAGAAGGCACAGCACTTTTACACTACTATTCTTAAGGAAAGAACACCATCTCCACGTACATCTACAGTTTTGGAGATTAAGGAGAGTGAAGAGAAGCAACCTCAATGAGAACTGCAAGAATAGTCTAAGCAGGAATTAGAGGAAATGCAAGGCGCAGAAGGAGGTTTTCTGGATGAGCCTTTGCTGGAATCTTCTCCAATCTTGGACCCGGTTCAGATGATTGAAGTTAAGGATCAACGTATAACTCGAGCTCAATCTAAGTTACTTAAACAAAAGCAACAACAACAACAGGAAAGACAAGATAAGAAGGTAGTTAAGAGTACTGCACAAGAGACTGGAGCCATGGGGGGAGCGAGATCGAATCTTTCGGATGATCTTCGATTATTCTGCTCTTTGCTTCAGAAAGATGAAGATGATGTTTAAGTGTTTATCTTGGAATGTTAACGGGTTGAATTCAGCACAGAAAAGGAAGAAATTATTTACATATTTGAAACAATTTAATAATGATATAATTTGTTTACAAGAAACGCATATCACAACTCAAGATCAAAAATATTTGATAAACTCCAAACTAGGAACACATTTTATATCTTCAACTTCGCAAAAAAAGAATGGTGTGGTTATTTATGTAAATAAAAAGTTAACAGCTAAAGTTATAGAAGCAGATGAAGATGGTAGGTTTGTAGCAATTGAATTGCTTACAGCAAATGGCCAAATTCTTTTGATTGGAATTTATGCTCCCAATCAACAACAGGACCATTTCTATAAAATGTTACATACTAAAATACTGCAATGGGACTACAGATCTATTTTAATTATGGGAGACTGGAATGGAGTAATTGATTCTAAATTAGATAAAAAGAGTTTGGCAAAGTCTAGGATCAGATTACCACAGACCTTTTTTGATATGAAAGAAGATATGGAACTAAAAGATGTTTGGAGAATACATAATCCAAAAGAATTGGACTACACTTTTTTTTCTGATAGACACAGATCCTTCTCTAGGATTGATTTTATTTTGCTGTCAGATGACTTACTTGTTAAGACAAAAAGAACAAAGATTTTTCCAAGAACTTTGACTGACCATAGCCCAGTATGGATAGAAATTGAGATGGATAAGGTTGAGAGACGTTCTTGGAGATTAAATGAGAATTTGTTTAGATACGAAAAAAATACAACAGAACTTAAAAAGCATTTGAAAGAATTTTTTGAAATAAATTTGAATAAAGGTACCCCAATTGAAATTGTGTGGGACGCAAGTAAAGCTTATATGAGAGGGGTACTTATCTACATGAACTCTAAACATAGACTGTTTCGACAAAAGAAAAGATCTGAATTGGAAATAGAAATAAAGAATAAAGAACAGTTACTTATTAAAAATCCAACAGATGAAAGAATACGCAGTGCTATAAAACTTTTGAAAGACCAATTTCAAATGCTTATGGCGGAACAAGTTGCAACAAATTTACAATATGCGAAGCATAATACATTTTGTAACGCTAATAAACTGGGCAGATGGTTGGCTTACACATTGAGGAAAAAACAAAGTATACGGACTATTGATAGTATTGATATTGGAGGGAAAGAAATCTTTCAACAAAAATTAATTAAAGAAGCTTTTGTGGACTATTATACCAAATTATATGCCAAAGAGGAGGTGCAGAATGGACTTATAGAAAAATATTTAAATGATAAAAGAGTTACAAAAATTACTGATCAACAAAAGGAAAGAATGAATTATCCTATAACAGAGGAGGAGATAATAGTAGCAATTAAACAGTTAAAAACAGCCAAAGCTCCTGGCACGGATGGTTTGACCGCAGTGTATTACAAAACTTTGCAAGCTGAAATGGTGGAACAACTTAGAGATTTATTTTGCAATATTCAACAAGGGGGTAAAATACCCCCATCATGGACAACAGCTTACATATCTTTGATACCAAAAGAACAAATCGGTCCTAAAAAACCAGAGAACTATAGACCAATATTTCTTTTGAATACAGATTATAAAATCTATGCGAAAGTATTAGCCAACAGGTTGATGCCAGTAATCCAAAAGGTGATTCATGATGATCAAGCGGGATTTATCGAGGGCAGATACATGAAGGATAATGTAAGGCAAGTAATAGATTTATTGGAATATCTTGAGAAGAATAAACAGATTCCTGCAGTGCTGGTCTTTTTGGATGCAGAGAAGGCCTTTGATAGAGTGGATTGGAATTTTCTACTAAAGACTTTTAAAAAGATGGATTTTGGGGATCAATTTATACAGGTGATTTCAGCAATTTATCAAGAGCAAAAGGCACAGATCATTATTAATGGAAGTTTGACAACAGAGTTTAAAATTGAAAAAGGAACAAGACAGGGATGTCCGTTGTTCCCACTTTTATTTATTTTAACACTAGAAGTCTTGTTAAATACAATACGGGATTCTAATATCTTGAAAGGTATAATGATTAGGCAAGAGGATTACAGAATAAAGGCATTTGCAGATGATCTGGTTGTTACCCTATCACAACCAATGGAATCAATAATCCTGATGAAGGACATTATACAAGACTATGGTAAAGTTTCAGGTTTTAGACTGAATCCAAAAAAGACTAAAATGATAGCTAAAAACATGACACAAGATCGTAAACATGAGCTTGAAAGGAGGGCAGGTTTTGAGACTGTACCTAAGGTAAAATATCTAGGAGTTCAGGTTGCAGAATCAAATATGAAATTGTTTCAAAATAACTATGAGGTGTTGTGGCGAGAGGTGCAGAAAGATATGGAGATTTGGAAAAAACTGCAGCTGTCTCTACTTGGAAGAATAGCAGCAGTTAAGATGAACATTTTGCCAAGATTTCTTTTTTTGTTTCAAATGATTCCGGTGCTTAAAAGTGATAAACAATTGAAAGTTTGGCAAACTGGAGTGAATAAGTTCGTCTGGAACGAGAAGAAGCCGAGAGTGAAATTGAAAATTATGCAAGATGTTCCAGAAAGAGGAGGTCTTAAACTTCCAAACCTACAGCTATATTATGATGCAGCAGCTTTAACTTTAACAAGTGATTGGTTTGGAAGTAAAAAGGCTGGAATATTGAATGCAGAAAGTTTTGATCTTGAATTCGGATGGCATGCTTACTTATTTTATGATGACAAAGTTGATAAAGTATTTAAAAGTCATATACTTAGAGACTCTTTGATGAGAGTTTGGAAGAAGCACCGACTCAAATGGGATTATAAAATACCGCTATGGCTGGATCTTGGTCATACTTTGTGGAATACAAATATAATGTCACTCGGGGGGGGTTTATACAAAGAGGTTCTTTTCACAGATGCGGGCAGATGGCAGCTGAAGACATTGCAGACACTGTTGGACGAAGGGATTAATTTAACTTGGTTACAATATAATCAATTACAATTGAGATGGAAAGAGGACCAAAAAACTGGTATTATGTTGCATGAGGAAGAATTGGTTAGACATATAAAAGAGAAAGGTCCAATGCATATCAAAAGGCTTTATAATGTTCTGCTAGAAAGGGATTCAGAAACTGAATTAGTTAAAGATTGTATGATTAAGTGGGCACAAAATTTTGAAGAACCAGTGATGTTGGAAACATGGGAAAAAATTTGGGTTCAGAATGTTAAATTTACACAGTCGCAGAACCTGAGGGAAAATTTTTATAAAATGTTTTATAGATGGCATTTAGATCCCAAAAAGTTGTCATGTATGTACCCTAATGTTCAGCCAAAATGTTGGAGATGTGAATGTTTGGATGCTACGTATTATCATGTTTGGTGGACCTGTAGGAAAGTTAAGGCTTTTTGGATAAAAATTTGGTGGGTCATGCAGAATGTGTTGAAGAAAAAAATTCAATTCTCTCCACAATTGTTTTTATTGGGTATAGTTAAGGGGTTTACATCGGGTGAAACAAAACTGATACTGTATATGATAACAGCAGCAAGATTGTTGATAGGTAAATACTGGAAAAATGAAGCTTTGCCCACTATTGAGGAATGGACTTTGAAGATGGCCAGTTTTGCAGAGATGGCGAAGATTTCAGCATACTTAAAAGATTGTTCACAAGAGACTTATGAATGGGAATGGAAAAGATGGATAGAATATGTTCAGAACAAATATCAAACTAGAAAGTATCAAATAGCCTTTACTTGAAAATAATGTTTTAGAAATATTTTAATGTAATGAGGTAAAAAGAAAAATTATACAGGGGAGGGAGGGATTCAAGTTTATACATAAGTGTCATATTAAGGTTTGTTTGTTTGTTTTTTACGAATTATGAGTATATTATAGGGAAGTCTGGGGGGAGGGGAGGGTTAGGGAGGGTTAGGGAGGTTGGGAAGTCTGGGGGTGGGGGGGGGGGAAAGGGGTGAAAATGTAATTGTAAAACTTTTGCAATAAAAAAAAAGACACATACTGTACAGACACCCTATGGAATAGCCAACATTCTTAACATGTGCTCAGCTGCAAATATGGTGATGCCTGGCAGGGGTACCTCATTTACTATACAGAATGAAATTAAGCACTTTCTTTGGGTTGCAGAAATGAGACTGTCCTTTCCGACATTAGTAAATGAAGCCTAGCTGCAACACTACCATATTCCCAAGCATCCCTCTGTATCCATTTAGCTGGATCTTAACTTATATATATTTAGCTGCAATTTAATCATTCGTGGAACTGGTCTTGTAGATCTTTCACAAATTCAGTATTGCAGGCTAACTCTGCTCACTGCCAGGAGTTCAATCCTGACTGGCTCAAAGTTGACTCAGCTTTCCATCCTTCTGAGGTTGGTAAAATGAGGACCCAGATTGTTGGGGGCAATATGCTGACTCTATAAACCACTTATAGATTGTAAAGCACTAAAAGCAGTATATAAGTCTATAATAGCGCTATAGTGGTCTGAGAAATGTTGAACATAACGTTCTAAAATTGAGCTTCACTTCTGCTAATTAAATGGGTTCAGTCTATAATTTTCTTAGCTATTATGTAGAAATGGTTGACTGCTGCCTTTTTAAAGAATATTTTCAACTTTTCAGTTTACTGTGCCTTGCTAGTATTCCTCAATTGTTTCCCACTGAAGTGCTAACCAGACCTGACTCTGCTTAACAACTGAAACCAAACTGCTACCTGCTAAGGCATTTCCAAGTATTTTCCACCCTCCCTCAAATATTGAAGTAGGTAGTAGCTTAGGAAATGTGCTCCTAAAACACAATGGTATTCACTTTTATGAGAATCGTCTCTGAATGTTACAATCAGCAACTGATCCTCTGAAATCCTTTACTTAAAAACAAAATACAGTTCTGTGAGCACTGAGACAGGCAGGTTTCCTGACGCCAAATCAAGTTGAGATAAGAAGCACACTGGGAACTCTGATTGTTGGGCCCATTAATGCCATTAGTCTTGAGACAAGTACACAGCATGGAAGACGGTTCATCTTTTGTTGCCAAATGGAGAAGTTTTTTCCCCCCCAGGAAGTATTTTCCTCTTCTGGCCTTTAAAATCTGGGAAAGAAAATAGCTCTCTGATTTTTACAATTGCTTAATTCTCTCTTTATCCTCCTTTTTTGTTAGCAAGAACAGGACAAGTAAGAGGGATGCCATGCAAATGAAAAGTGTAATGCATTTTATACTCGTTCTGTTTAATAAGGAAGCTATTATGGCATGACCAACTCCACTCTCTTGGGGTCTCCTTTTTCCAGTCTTTACCATTTTTTACTGAAGAAACTCATTTATGCTTTCCTTTCCCTCTAACTCCCAACTTCTGACATGAATTTTTGCATTTCTAGAAAGAATGGAGACAGCTTATCATAAACATGTAAAAACAATTAAAGTTTTCTCATGTATTGTTAGGTCAGACAGCCTCATCTACTCAGCCTCATTTACTACTAAACAAGTCAAATGTTTCATTTACAGGAGAGTTGCTGAGTATCTGAAGGGTATAGATGCAATTTTACATATAGCTATGGGCAGAGTCAGATGCTTGTAATAGGCCAGTGATAGATATTGCATACTACTATAATTTGTTTTCCACTGCATAATCATGAGCCAAGGGTCCCCAACCCCAGGTCTGTGGACTGGCACTGAGTCATGGCATGCCAGAAACCAGGCCGCACAAACAAGCGAAGCCCCATCCGCAGGATGCAGGCAGCACATGAAAACACATCCCTTCCAGTCCGCAAAAAAACCTCTCTCCACAGAACCAGTCCCTGATGCTCAAAAAGTTGGGGGCCGCTGATGTAAGCAATACATCTCCTAAAAAATTAAAATATCAAATCTGTATTGCTTTTGGATTTATATAGAATATACATACATTAAAAGGAATAAGTTAGAAATGGAATTTGTAGAACAAAGCAATTGAAGTAGGTTCAATACTTCAAGGGGTTTTATTTCCAAGTATAAGTGCCTAGCACTAATATAGATGTAGAATACAGTTCTGAGCAGACAGTTATATGATTGTAGTGAAAGTCAGTTATTGTTAGTCCCCTTTTAAATTTAATGGATCAAATGATGACTGAAGTTTTACTTCAAAGACATTTAAATATAACAAGCCTCTGAGAATCTAATATAGCATCTCTGCCAGTAGTGCAGACAACTTTGGCTGAGAAACATCTCCTATCAAAATTTGCTTTGAAGAATTTGGGAACCAAATCAAGTTTCAATCACACAGTTGAAGAGAACTGTTTTATTATTTATGACTCAAATATTCTTGTGCAACAGTGTGTGTTTTCCGTAGTCCAGATCGAACAAAGTTTGCTTTTAAGTAATAATCTGAGAGTTATGTCTCAAATGTTCAACTTTCCAAGAAATAGATTTTTAAAATCTAAAGTAAAAGCTGAAACAATGAATAAAAAAATATTAGACCCCAAATAAAAACTTGTTGCATCTAAAAGTGCAACAAAATGTCCAGATAGAACAAATAATATATACCAGTTAAACTATGACTTATGATTGAAAACACGATTCTATAATCTAAGGCAGGAGTCCTCAAACTTTTTAAACAGGGGGCTGATTCACAGTCCGTCAGACTGTTGGGGGCCCCGAATTGGCTGGGTGACTGTGGCTAAGTGGTCATGTGACTGAGTGGGCATGGCTAGGTGGTCATGTGACTGGGTGGGCGTGGCCAATTTTAACAGTCCATTTTTTTTGCTTTTCTTCTTCCTAAGCTCCTGTTTAAATTGTTTTCAAAGACTTTTAATTTAAAGCAGTACTTTACAAGCCCAGAGTTGCTTTTCAAGGTAGCACCAACCCCTCTCCTATTGAAACACCGGCCTTGGTTCACATGGCTGTAAAAAAGACTTTTAATTTAAAGCAGTACTTTACAAGCCCAGACCTGCTTTTCAAGGCTGCACTGACAAGATCACCCCTCAGCTGGCCTTCCAGATGGCTTGCTGGAAGATAAGGCCCACAGTGACGGGCAGGGCTTAATCACACTACTCCGTGGGCCGGATACTTTGTATTGGCGGGCCATATCCAGCCCTCAGGCCATAGTTTGAGGATCTAAGACATACATATGTATGGATAAATGATAGATAGACAGAGAGAGAAAGAGAGAAAGAGAAATTGAGCTAGAAAGAGATCTAGAGATAGAAAGATAGAGAGACAAATAGAGATGATAAGAGATAGAGATGACAGAGATAGAGAGATAATGACTATGTAGATAAATACAGGAAGTGACTAATGTGTTCATGACCTCATGAAGTGAGGGAGTAAGTATTCAGGAACCAAAACTTGAATATATGCACCAAATGTTATAAACTTTGAAAAGATGTCTATCATTATTCTTTCTACTCACGATCATTTGTATCATCTAAAATGATGACCTTAGTACTGGGAAATTCAGCTCCAATTTTTCCACCCAATGGCATACTTAAAGTCACATTAAAATTTTCATCTTCCTCATAAAGTGAATCATCAATAATTATGACCCGGCATATTTTCTCCTTCTCATCCTTATGAAAGCGAATTAAACTGGTATGGTCATCAGGGCGAGATATGTAGTCAGAATATGACAAGACTGTAGAAGGAATTGTGCCGGTGGCAGTTCCTTAAAGAAAAAGAAAATAAACAACAGTGAATATATATTACATTTACAATATTTATATTTGTGTCTGTATAGTACACATTATATTTCAAATAATAATATTTTATATTATAAAACTTTGTTATATTTATAGTCATTTAACTACAGCATGTGGCATACAATGTTCAAATGCTTGTGGTTCTATCAGTGGTTTTACATCAAGCAAATACAGAATTAAAACCAGAATCATAACAACCTAATATCTCTGTGCCACTTAACGAGTATAAGTCAATTCTCTTTGTCCCCAAATATTTTCCTGAAAAAAAAAGTGTCTTCAGAAACCCAACAGGGTGGGGTAGGGTTAGGACACTCCCAATATTAGGAGGCATACTGCTTTAAAGAGGTATCCACCATTGTTATCTCTGTGTGCATGTGTAATAAATTACAGATAGCAGAAAGCAGCATATGACATAATTTCTTTTTTTTCAATTTCCAGGCTGAAAACAATAGCGTGATGCTCAAAGTCCAATTTCTGAAGTCCTCCTTTTTTCCATTTTCTCCGGGTTAGTTTTAGAAGAAAAGTAGACATCCTAAGGCCTGTTGGGTGATTGTTTCAGAGATATTTCTTACCTGAACAGAAGAACACGAACATGGACAGGCCAAAAGAGCCTTGGTAGTACAGTGGTCTAAAGCACCCTGTTATTAAGAACAGCTGCCTGCAATTACTGCAGGTTCGAATCTCGCCAAGGCTCAAGGTTGACTCAGCCTTCCATCCTTTCTAAGGTAGATAAATTGAGGACCCAGTTTGTGGGGGCAATAAGCTGACTTTGTATAAATATACAAAAGAATGAAGGCTATTGCTTAGCGCATTGTAAGCCGCCCTGAGTCTCCGGAGAAGGGCGGCATATAAATCAAATAATAATAATAATAATAATAATAATAATAATAATAATAATAATCAGTGGGAGTAGGAGCAACTTTCCAATTCTTGTCAGAAATTGAAATTCCTTATAGCGAGTTGGCAGTGAGCATTAGAAATCTCCCTCCCTCCCTCCCCTCCCCTTCCTTTCCTAGCAGTAGGTAGGTGGTGGCTGCTCAGTGGAGGAGACAGCGAGGGATCATGTGAATGGCCAGGAAATTGTCAGTCAATAATGAGGAACATGTGACCAAGTGGTATAATAGTGGTATTAAAGCAGCCACAACTTTCCCAAATTTCATTTCCTGAGGAGGAATGGATCCTGGCATTCTGTAAGTTAGCCCTTTTGAGGTACCTTGGTTCAAAAATTGTTGCCTATGACGTACTGTTTTCTCAGTTAAAAGTAATGGCAAATGTTTTAGCAGTATGTGATATTAACACATTTTATTTTATTTATTTATTTAATAAAATTTATATGCTGCCCTATCTCCGAGGACTCAGGGCGGCTCACAACAATAAAACAACCAGTTAAAAATATAAAATACATAAATGTACGTATATAATTGATATTAAAACCCCCAAAATTTAAAAACCTCTCAGTCCAGGCTGGGCGATGTGAACAACCATGTTTTTAATTCACAGCAGAAGGTGCGAAGGTCAGGAGCCAACCGGAGCCCCAGGGGGAGTTGATTCCAAAGGGTGGGTGCGCCCACAGAGAAAGCTCTACCCCTGGGAGTCGCCAGCCGACACTGTCTAGCTGACGGCACCCGGAGCAGGCCCTCCCTGTGAGAACGCACCGGGTGATGGGCAGCTGTTGCTGGCAGCAGATGGTTCGCCAAATATCCTGGGCCTTAGCCATGTAGGGCTTTATAGGTCATCACCAGCACCTTGAATCTCACTCGGAGGGCAACCGGCAACCAATGCAAGTCGCGCAGGAGGGGTGTAACATGGGAGTATCGGGACTTTCCCATCACAACCCGCGCGGCCGCATTCTGTACCAGTTGAAGCCTCCGAGTGGTCCTCAAGGCCAGCCCCATGTAGAGAGCATTACAGTAGTCAACGCGGGAGGTAACTAGTGCATGAGTAACTGCGTAGGGCATCTCAGTCCAAATAGGGCGCAACTGCCGGTCCAGACGAATCTGGGCATATGCCCCCCTTGTCACGGTTGTTATATGATCTTCTAAGCTCAACCATGAATCCAGGAGGACACCCAAGTTGCGTGCTCTGTCTACAGGGGGCAAAATTTCACCCCCTCTAGCCAGTGATGGAATCTCTCCTTCAAACCAAGATGCCAGTATCCACAGCCACTCAGTCTTGGCAGAGTTGAGCCGAAGCCTGTTCCTCCCCATCCAGATCCGTACCGCTTCCAGGCACCGGGACATCACGTCGAGGGCATCACTGGGCTGGTTCGGGGTGGATATAAAAAGCTGGGTATCATCAGTGTACTGATGATACCCCAACCCGAAACCACAGATGATCTCCCCCAGCGGTTTCATATAAATGTTGAACAGAAGGAATGACCTCTGTCCTGAGCCCTCCAGAGATCATCCACTCGTGCAACCAATGCCGTCTCCGTGCTGTATCCGGACCTGAAACCCGATTGGTACGGATCAATTGGTACATACATATTGGTACATACATATACACATACTACTTACTTAAAAACACTGCCAATGCAGCAAAATGTAATAATGCCCATCATTAAAAAATAATAATTGTAACTGCATAAAATATTAATAGCCTCTATCATTAAGACAATACATATACATATATATACTATATATATATATACAAGATATATTGATATATATTAAAAATTCCTTCATATAAATACATAATATAAGTAACTATAAGTAATAAGCAAATGCAGCAAAATGTAATAAAGCCCATCATTAAAAAATAATAATAGTAACTGCATAAAATATTAATAGCCTCTTAAAATGATTTCTTTCTCCTTGTCATTGTTTATAATATGACTTAATATCTTAAGATGAATAGAGACAATAGCAAATGTGCAGATCTAATTAAAGTTTATCTCACAATTAATTGGGTAATTAGGTAATGTTTAGGTACTCTATCATTAAGACAATACATATACATATATACATATACACACACACACACACACACACATATATATACACATAATATACACACACACACACAAGGTATATTGATATATATTAAAAATGTCTTCATATAAATACATATTATAAGTAACAATTTCTCCTTTATCAATCATTTCCCTATTACAAAATTTAATTTATTACAAAAACTGCTTTAAAAATTACAAATCAGTGGATCTGCCCTGACATGTAAAGTATTAGAAGTATTTCACTTTTTCTTCCCTATTTTATATGAGGAACAATTATAATTAGGAAGTTTTCACTGTTAATTATATCCATGTTTAAATATGTGAAATGTGGGAAAGACCTTGGGAGACTAGGCTAGGAGATGTTGCTAATGAGACTGTCAGATAAGAGACAGCCTAGTCCGCTCCTGGAGCAAGAGGCTCAGGAAAGACTCTCCCTAGTTTCCCAGTCTGTACAGGAGGTGGGAAGGGAGGAATGCATTTTCAGACTTGCAAGATTCTGTCACTGCAGCCTTGCAATAAAGTAGAATTAGCTCACATGGTTTTGATTACTATCTAATTTATCCTATGAGGCTAACAAAATAATTACATATTGTATTTTATTAACAACTTATTTCATCAGAATCATTTTCCATACTCAGGCTTTATTTATGACTTTTTAAAAGGTAATGATTTAAAATATTTCTATATTACGGCATTTGTGGATCGATTCCACTAAATCACATATAATAGATTTTGTAAGAGAATTTTTAAATAGTAACATCTGTTTGATATTTTATGCATGTGTAAAATCCCATCTTATGCTTGTATAACCTTAATTTGACATTTAATGGACATTTGTCTCTAGTGACAGCCCCTTTTTACTATAAGGCCATTGAATCAAAGTTTTATTTTGGGTATATGCTATAATAGGCTGTAACAGTGGTGGGTTGCTACCGGTTCGCACCAGTTCTGGAGAACCAGTAGCAATAAATTGGCAAGGGTCGCAGAACCAGTATTAATGACTGGCCATGCCCTCGAATCGGTCCCCTGGTCACCGCCCTGCCCAGTCACTTCCTTTTCCTCCTCACCACCCGGGTGGCTTGCCTGCCTAAGCTGCCTTCCCACGTGGTGCCTGCCCTGTGCCCCAACTGAGCTGCCTCCTCCTGTCTACAGGTAAGTTGCGCTAGCCCCCCCCCCCCCCCAGAGCATGCTGCGCCATCTCCACCAGGCTCATGACCTTACCTTCCCAGCCCCCGTGGCCCATTTTGGCTCCCAGGGGCTGCAAGGAGGCTTTCTAAGCCCAAAATGGGGCGCGGGGGAGGTGCCTAGCAAGACTCCCTGCAGCCCCCTGGAAGCAAAAATGGGCTGCGGGGGGGGACTCCAAGGGAGAAAGAAACAAAGAAATCCTCACTGTTTAGGGAGATCCCCACGTGCACTGAGCTTGAGTTGAGAGCTTATTGTAAGTGGTTGCTAGCTATCCGTGCTCAGGCTAAGATAATCAATAGTGGAGCTCTAAGAATGCCAGATGATCAATGGGCATGTTCTGAGTTTCAAAACGTCTGGCTTTTCTTCCTCCTACCAAAGACCTTCTGGGGTTCTTCACAGAAAGGGAAAAAGAAGAAAGAGAGGGAGAAAAAAAGAAAGAGAGAGAGAGAGAGAAGAAAGAAAGAGACAAAGAAAGAGAGAAAGAAAAAGAAAAAGAGGGAGGGAGGGAGGGACAGAAAACTCTGTGCTATTATTTTTAATTGTTCTCTGATTAATATTTTACACTGTCCCTACACCTAGAGTGATTTTACTGCCTTTCTTTTGCCCAGGGCTACCACATATTTTTCAGGGATTTACATGCATTCAATGTCTATAGTCCAGAGCATAAATATGTGTGTGTTTATTTTGTACATCAGGTTGCGTAAGTCCATCTTAATATGCTATTCCTGGTATGTGATGTTTTATATACATACAGAGAAAGAAGCACTCTTGTGATCTTTGACTTTTATGCTTGCTGTCAAACATCAGCCATAATACTAATTACTGTTTTGAACAATATGCACGAATGGCTATTTTATATGTGAAATTATGACTGAAATATTTCTGCACCTATATTGGTTCTCACTGTCAGGAAGTTTCTCCTTAGTTTTAGGACAAAAACTAACTTCCCTCTTTGTTCAGTTTCCATCCACTGCTTCTTGTTTTGCCTTCTGGTGCTTTGGAAAATACATTGCCTATACATTCTTTCTGGCAGCCCCTTAAAAGCCTGTTGCCTATCACACTCTTGGGCAAAGCATGTGAGCCATTTCCTCCTTTCAGTGGTCCATGAAAGTACATCTATAGTATGCAGATAATAAAGTTGAAAAAAGGTGAACAACATTTTTACAGAACTATAGATACGTTGAGGCTGGATATGACAAGGAATGGCTGGGAGGGGAGGGGCCAGATGAAGGACCCCTTGACCTGAGTGACATTGAGTTGGCCACGCCCACCCAGTCACATGACCATGAAGCCACTCCCACCATCATGACCAAGCCACACCCACAAAATAAGCCACACCCACAGAACCGGTAGTAAAAAAAATTAGAACCCATCCCTGGGCTGTAGGACATGAACTGAAGATTCAAGTGAACAAACAATATTGCCAATCTAATCTATTTATACTAGCTAGAATTGAAACTAACCAGAATGAGCATTTCAAGTTCAGATGTAATGACAAACTGCAGCTACATTAAGAGTAAAAGCAGAATATTTTTATCTAACTCTCTTGTAGTGTGAGGTTCAACATTTGTTGTAGTTATTTCATTAGATGTCTGATTGTTTCTTAATTAGCACAAAGAGAGATTGGATATATCAACCAATGGAACAGTTTATATCCCCTTAGTTGTGTAAGACATTTCTTTCAAGAAGTAACAGCACCATTCATACATGCACATAAATCAGTAACAGCTGCGATGCAGAGTTGAATATTTAGAGGTATACTATTTATCAATAGATTTTTTTTTACTTTTTCCTTTCATTTAGAAAACAATACTTTTAAACTAAGCTTGTATATTAAATTGTAAAAGTTTACAAGTATATGAACTTTAAAAATACAGTACACTTTATTCCCCACCAATTCTATGTTTGGTCCAAGTGGTATGGGCTGTTCTATTGGTTTGGACTTTTAAGCCCCATATTTAGTGTTCCACGTATTAAGTATTATTTTTATCTAAAGATAAAGACTATAAATAAGTGTTCTAAACCAAGCTTTACTATACCCTAAATGGTTGAAAGAAAAGGAAATCATTCAGGATTATTCAGGCATTGAAATAGGGTTTTTTATTGCAAGAGAGCAACAATAAGTCCTCCAAAAATGGCTTTTAAGAAAAAACAAATAAAAATGCACTATAAGCACATTGTAATTACTTAACCCTTATCTTTTCCCTATAATTAATTTAAAAACCAGATATTGCTAGCCCAACTATGCCTGCTCTCAGATCACAAGTGAGGGTAAAATTTGTATGCTGTATTTGGGGAGTACACAAAGTTTGGCAAGAAATGATAGGAATGTAAAGAAGAGCTGTTATCTCAAAAAAGGGCAAATATACAAAGGAAGAATTTATTTGAAGCAGTGGGTTATCTTTTCAATTAAAACAGAATTTAGATTACATTGGCTAAAATACAAAGATACTAAGAGTTTACTTCAAACTTTGCTTCTTTGAGAGGTAATATGTGTTACTCCCTAACATTTGTAGTTTGGAAGAACCGCTGTCTTCCCGTTACTTTATCTAGAAGTAACATGACTAAGATGAATAGGTCTGGTCCCAACAAGGTGAAAAAAAAATTAAAAAATCAAAATAAGCAGAATCCCTCCCCAGTCTCAGTTCCAATCTTTACTGCCCTGTAGTTATAGCTTTAAGTACAGGTAATCCTTGATTTACAACAGTTTGTTTAATGACTGTTCAAAGTTACAACGGCATTGGAAAGAGTGACTTATGCCTGTTTTTCACACTTACCACCATTGCAGCACATGGTCATGTGATCAAAATTCAGAAGCTTGGCAACTGACTTATATTTATAATGGTTATAGTGTCTCAAGGTCTCAAGGTCATGTGATCATCTTTTGCAACCTTCTGACATGCGAAGTCAATGGGGAAGCCAGATTCACTTAACCAATACAGAACCAGCAATTCTGTATTGCTAAATTAACAACTGCAATGATTCACTTAACAAATGTGGCAAGAAAGATTGCAAAATGGGGCAAAACTCCCTTAACTAATGTCTCGCTTAGCAACAGAAATTTTGGGCTCAATTGTGTCGTAAGTTGAAAACTACCTGTAATAAATATTTAACATAAAGAGCACAGAACAAGAGCTGAATTATTTCTTCCCTTTTCCACATTCCACATTCATAGAATCAAAAGACATTTACATGCTGTAAGTGCAACAGGGAAGACTCTATCCTACATAGAAGCTGGTCAAATGTAAATTAAAACATTCATTTTTCTTGCCTCCAAACTATTCTGAATGTTTAGGAGTCTGGTATTACTTTTCAAGCTAAAACTCTTTCTATACACATGCAGTCCTCCAAGTGTTTATTCTATAGTTTTATTGCATTAAATGAGACTCTCAATGAATTGAGCATAAAACTGCAAGCCCTGAAATTAATTAATGAGCTTACACCACATTATCACAGCTCTATTTCTAGTTAGGCCACCTAGTAAGGCTCAATATGAAAGCCTCTAACTAAAGGAATCTAATCATCCCTTTTAAAGTGGCTATGAACCTGTTTTAATACTTTCATCTCCCTATTACATCTTGCAGCTGTGCTGGCATACCTAACATCTGAGACTGACCAACAGCTGTCATGCTTCACAAACACAACTTGACTAGCTGTCTAGCCCATAGGGTCATAAATCTTGCAGCATATGCACCAGGCAGAAGTTCATCCTGCCTAATAAGGAAATAAAGTATTGGGGGAAAATGATCTTACATATATTTTCCACTAGTTCTCCCATTAAGGTGTGACTAAGATGAACAAGAAAAATACAGAGGTATTGTATTTATATTAGCATATTCAACATATTTTTAGTATCTATTCATCATTTCTACATGTTACTTGGCAGTTTGCTTCTAAAATCAATTCACAAATTATCTGATGAATACACTGGCAACCTTCTGTTATGCATTTTAATAAAAAAAAATTAGTTCCACTAAATTTAGTGGAAATTCATGAATGCAAAGCTAGTTTTAAAATTTTTTGCTATTGCTCAGGAAAGGAAACGGCGTTTCTTGTCTGAATGCTTACATCAAAGAATAACCATCCATTAGATGGCTATTAGATCTGGCATTAGAAGAAAGACAAATATCACAAAATATTGGTGTTTCCATAACATGACATGAGATCTTGTACAAGATTACTGAATCTTGTACAATCTTATTTGGGAATATGATTTAGAACACAATCCCTGGAATCTTGTGTGGGTTTAGTAATTTGGAAAGGTAAGATTGCAGGATGGCATCAGAAGACTTTTTCAAAACAGCAAAAATATACAAAGCAAAACTAAAAAGAAAAGAAAAAGACAAATGAAAGGGGAAAAAAACATAGTTTATTCCACGCTACTTTTTATTAAAAAAATGATCTTATTCTTTTTCCCACCTAATTTTGTCCTTTTTAATCTCAATGATCATGCTTTCCCATGGTTTGTTAAACCTCTTCCCCATCAAATGAAACAAAGAACAATTTAGAAAGAAAAGAGAAAATACTTTAAGGTGAAGAATAGCATGTAAAAAATTATTCACTAGCAATTTGTAAGCTTTTTGGAACTGTTTTGCCTTACAAATTTTCTATAATGGATATATTGTGCTAAATTAAATCAAATTCTGCTTTATGGGACAAATACAATATTTGGCATAAGTTAGTAAGAAATACCTTGATGAGTGTAACAAACAACCATTAGTTCATGACTAGTATCTCCAGATCTCCTGATAGGAATTAACAGTTCACCAACATCTTCAGCTACTCTATATTCTGACCCAGGAATATACACAGTAGATTCTGAAAAAGAGCAGAAGGTCAATATACACTAATCATTTATGACAAAGACAAAATATAATAGGTTTGTTAAAATTCTATTCCAGTAAATGGCAGCCAAAATATGAAAGCTACAGGATGGAAAAAAGCAGGAAAAAAAGTAACATACCATCACCAGGATCAATAATCTCCACCACTGCCTTCTCTGGCAACTCTAGGGCAGCCATAACTGGATCTGACAAAATAATCTGGAAGGTCTCAGATTCTTCATATTTATTATCTGCAATTATTCTTACTCGCCAAGTAGCCAGAGTCTGTCCTGGGTTAAACTGAACCTGTTTCTGAGCTTTTCCTCTGAAATCTTTATCCTTTTCTGCTGTTCCATCTTTAGTCCCAATGCCTACATAAATGTTTGGAAGAAAAAAATGGATATAAGAAACCTTATACTTGAAATACTTATTTATGAAATGTACACTACCTTTCTATATAAAATTTTTAAGGCATTTAATAATAAGACACAAATGAGAATGCAAAATTACAGTCAAACAATTAAGATTTAAAATGATATCAAAACACACAAGTTTTTTTCTTTTTATGACTCTGTTATCCCTTAATTTGGGGTAGATTTAATTTGGGATGACTGAATGGAGCTGAGCGTTTACTGGCTGGATACCCTTCCTGATGCCTACATAGAGTTTGCAACAGACATTTTCTCTTTGCACCCTGAGAGAGAAACATCTGCTGCTATCTAGGATTGAACTCTCAACCTTCTGAGTGAGAGGTGAGCATTTTCACACTAGGCCACCATGCCTCTAAATGATATGGTATGTTCAGGGGTGAAATCCAGCAGGTTCTGACAGATTCTGGAGAACCGATAGTGGAAATTTTGAGTAGTTCAGAGAACCGGCAAATACCACCTCTGGCTGGCCCCAGAGTGAGGTGGGGATGGAGATTTTGCAATATCCTTCCCCCAGGAGTGGGGAAGGAATGGGGACTTTGCAGTATCCTTCCCCTGCCATGTCCACCAAGCCATGCCCACCAAGCCACACCATGCCCATCAAGCCACGCCCACAGAACCAGTAGTAAAAAAAAATTGGATTTCACCACTGGTATGTTTTCTCATCACCCAAATGGCAGCCATTTTAGTAAAAATTGAGCTTCATGTGTTAGACATTTTATTTGAGTTTCCACAATACATTTCTAAAATTGCAAAGTAACTTAAACAGGCGCAGACAGTGATATATAAGTTAATCAAACTTTTGATCCAATACAAAAAGTGAAGGTTGATTCCAGCAGTGAATTTATATTAATTAATTTTGATAATTCGAAAACAATTTGAGATTTCAGAGACACTCAATTGTATTAATGCAATACTGAGACCTTTCAGATTAGGCCCATTTTGAATAATTGTAAAGACCAAATGTCATTATTTAATTGAAAATTTATATTAAGATTGTTCAAATCTTTTGAAGGATGTGCTTTGAAATGTATGAGAATACATCTTAAGGACCTTTCTTTGAATGTTTAAGCAGTTGCACCTTTTTCCTGGCTTTCCTGACCCTTTGAATGCATGCCCTTGCATCTGATTAAGTGTATCCACATACATGCAAATACAGCTGTGTAAGCCTAGGAAGATATACAACTACTTTATTGATTCTAAGAGATAAGCTGGGTGTGCCCTTATGTTTTCCTGAAGGACTTGCACAGTTCTAATATTAATATTAGAACCTTGGTACTACAGTGGTTTAAAGCACCCTGTTATTAACACAGCTGCCTGCAATTTACTGCTGGTTCGAATCTCTCCAAGGCTCAAGGTTGACTCAGCCTTCCATCCTTTCTAAGGTAGGTTAAATGAGGACCCAGTTTGTGGGGGCAATAAGCTGACTTTGTATAAATATACAAAAGTATGAAGGCTATTGCTTAACGCACTGTAAGCCGCCCTGAGTCTTCGGAGAAGGGCGGCATATAAATCAAATTAAAATAAATAAAATAAAATAAATAAAATAAAATATGATGCTTTAAAATGCAAGAAAAAAATTGAAAGTGAGAATTTAATTAATGAGAAGTGAGAAAATTCAATACTAATTTCTGCCAGCACGTGGGAAAACTTTTGCTGACATTTTTGGGAACTGTTTCCATTTTGACATCCTGGTGCAAAAATGTGATTTCAGTTATTGCAATTTAAGTTTACTTTAACACCATGAATTTGAGCGTGAATTTGTTAATATCTTATGTTTCTTATGTATTTATGTATTTATGTGTTTTATCTTGTGGCTGTTCACCGCCCTGAGTCCTTCGGGAGAAGGGCGGTATAGAAATTTAATAAAATAAAATAAATACATAAATAAAATAAATGTTTCTACTCAGTTGCAGCTTTAAAAAGTAACTCTTTTAATTAAATTAGCATTTGAAACTGTCAGTTGCAAAATTTTAATAATAATAAATTTCTGTATACAAAAGTACACATGAAGTCACATTCCTAGCCAATACTAGAACAAAACATCCTTTAAACATATATCCTTAACTACATTAAACTCCCAAGGGAAATATCACACATCTTTGTTGTACTTCTTGCTCAGTAATGAACTGCTGGCTAGGAATTTCATTTATTTTCACACATTCTTTACTTCTGTCATATACCGTATCACTCATCACATTCAGCAACCAACTTCAGCTTTCTATATTTGTGCTAAACATTCCATGATTCATGCCTCTTCACTTTGTCTAAATCAGCAGAGTGTTATAAACTTCTTATATAATAAACTTTCAATTATCTTTCTCAATGCTGAAGAACACTTCTCTGGTCTGCCATTACCAGCTTTTAGTCACTTCAGCATCACTACCTACATTCTTCCATTAGAGTTCCATCAAATATATTGTCAAAGCATTGCCAACAAATAAATCTGCCTGTAGTTTATGTAGTAACTCTTGTTACTTTTCTATTTTGTATAGCAAAATATGCAAACATCAATCTTCCAATTATAAGTAAAAATATATAATTCATACAGATTGAGCAATTCCTGTAGAAGGACTCTGGAAGCAAATCATAATGATATATGCAAGCATATACTGTAGGTCCCTTTCCGTAATATTTTTTCTTGAAAATTATCATACACAGCAACAGTTCCACTCTTTGATATATATCACTATCATTCTAAATTTCCTATCACCCATCTCCTCCCACTTATGACTGCATGAGTTAACTTTGTTGCTTGTATTCTTATGATTTATATTGTTTCCTAGTATGATTTGATTGGTTATTTGTACCCTATGACTATCATTAAGTGTTGTACCTTATGATTCTTGAATGTATCTGTCTTTTAATGTACACTGAGAGCATATACACTAAAGACAAATTGCTTGTGTGTCCAATCACATTTGGCCAATAAAGAATTCTATCTAAATACTCCTCCTATTTTCCCCTCACTTCCATTTCACCCCAAACCATTTCATCTTTTTTATTTTTTAATTCCGTTTACTCTGGTGGAGATTCTTGGTTAACCTTCTTTACTCTCTTCCAAAATAATTATATTTCTATCAAAACCTGTCTACATTTTGTCTGTCTCTTTTTAATATTAACCATTTTTTGATCTGCTTGGCAATATGTCATTATACATATTATATACTGTATAATACAGTGGTGAAATCTTAAATTTGTTACTACCGGTTCTGTGGGCGTGGCTTGGTGTGTGTGTGTGTGGGAAGTAATGTGACTGGGTGGGCGTGGCCAATTTTTTTTTACTTTTAAAACCATTTTTTACATGTAAAACCATATAAAAAAATGCTTTCAAAAGGCTCTGACAATCCCAGCTGAGTTGCCTGATCGTCAGAGGGTTTTTAAAAAAAATTTTTTTAATTTTTTTTCTTTTAAATGGCTCTGACGAATTTAAGAATCCAAAAGAACAAAACAAAGAAACTCCCACCAAAGCAAGGAGGTTCTTTGATCACCATTTTGACATGCCTGGCCACATACGATAGCATATACTCCTTAGCCACAATGACCCATGTTGAGTACACAGCAAAGGCTAATTTTTTTAGACTGCCAAATGTGAGAGTTATATGACCCTATCATGGGGATGGGAGTCAGAAAAGTGGCTGGGTGGGTTTTCCCAAAGACAATCATATGCAAAAACAATATTCCAGTGTCTAAAGTTCTCCACAGCTGCTGATTTCCAAGTCAATGCTGCCTCTGTCTTCTTGGGTAGAAATTGTATGTTTGGGGATCAACTAAAGGACACCAAGAAGGTTGCAGCATTTGTTCCTAAGGGTCACTTCTATACTTTTTTTTTTTTAATTTGATTTATATGCCGCCCTTCTCCGGAGACTCAGGGAGGCTTACAGTGCGTTAAGCAATAGCCTTCATACTTTTGTATATTTATACAAAGTCAGCTTATTGCCCCCATAAACTGGGTCCTCATTTTACCTACCTTAGAAAGGATGGAAGGCTGAGTTAACCTTGAGCCTGGCAAGATTCGAACTTACTTTAATTGCAGACAGCTGGTGTTAAATTACAGTGCCTTGTCTGCAGAGCTATCCAGGCTCCTTTGAGCCTTAATAAGTAAAATGTTTGAAATCACCTCTGACATCTCCTCCCCAGCTTTACAGTTTATCTTAGCACTTCTAAAAAGCCCTGATGAAGAAACTTCAATGTATTGCATACACTTTGTTTTTCTGTTTCTTAGAGGAATTCACTGAACCACAGTTAACAAAAAGTAATCAGACACGTTTTATTCTAGGTAGGAAAGCTGATGGATTTTTGAAAAGATTCAACATTAACAATTAGCTGACTACAAACATGTCAGCAACATACTATGTTTCATGTACCAGCCAGTATTTGTTGTAACAGGTTTGAAGAGGTCACATAGCTCAAATCAAGAAAGAACAGCAACAAATTGCTAATATGTCCCTAGAGAACAGCCTTCCTTCCCAAGTTAGAAATATTTTTATACAAACAGGAATAAATGCATTTTTGAATCTAAAATAAAAAGAAGCCATTTCAGAAGTAAATGGTTAGAGCCCAATATTAAAAAAATCCATGAATCTGCAGGGCATCCATAAAAACATACATTTATAAAAATATTGTGCTATGTAGGATAATCAATAAAGGTATATGTAAGGCTGATTAATCTATAGCTAGAATAGATTAGTTTAATACACTGCAGGGTTCATTCAGAAAGAGATCTAATATGAACAAACATTCAAAGTACATAGTAACAGGCTGACAAATTTGTTAACATCTCCATTACTGTATACTTGTTGATATGATATTTTACACTATAAAAGTCTATTTTCTTTTAAGTAATTTTATAGTGCCTTTAATCTTTTGACCAAGAAAACTACAAAAATCACAAGTTCTCTATAATAAAGCTACATGTTACATTTATAATATTTCAACATATAAAAGCCATACTTACTAACAAATGAAGTCTCCCCCAGATATCCTCTGCGTTTCAGCGTTACCTCCAGAACCTTGGAATCCTCATCTATCATATAATATTCTTTTTCCAGTGAAATCCAAGCCCAGTTCAAACGAAAAGGTTGGCTCTTCAATCTGTTTCCTCCTAAAATTCAGTTCAATAAATATATTATTATGTAGTACATATAATCTGAAAGATATCCAGAATTCTTTCAGTATCCACATACAGGATGTACGTGATATACAATATGAATAAAACTGCATGAGTAAGACAATATTTCTTCATTGTAATACTATGTAAGTGTGTTATATTAGGTTTCACTTTGTGTCTTTTTGATGAGACAAAAATACAATGATTATTTAAAAAAGAAGAAAATATTTTGAAGACTTTCTGTCTGCAAAGGAATGACATTTGTCTTTCAAATTCAGAACTGCTGAATTTTGTCCTAGTGGGTTTGTTCTCCTATGTTGTGCCATGGGTTTGTGATGTGGTGTTCTGTATCCCCAAAGAAGACAGCAAAGTCCACATTCTGAATAGGGAGGACCACTGGTTTGAAGAAGGGGTCAAAGAGGTCATCTATGTAAAAATTGAACAACAGGTAAGACTATAACACCACCTATCTCAGTGATGGCTAACCTTTTCTGGACCGACTGCCCAAAGCACGTGTGTGTGCGCATGAATGCACATGTGCGTGAACCCCCAAAATGCAATGTGCGCTCGGCCCCGTACATGTGCCCCACACCTGTGCATGCACACGCGGGCCCCATGAATGCCCCCTGCCCCCCGTGCATGTGCAGCAGAGACCGAAGACCAGCTGGCCGGCGGGAGGCGCACATGCATGTGGGGTAGAGCTGAACTGGGGTGACGGCTCGCATGCCCACAGAGACCGCGCTGCGTGCCACCTCTGGCACGCATGTCATAGGTTTGTCATCACGGACCTATCTCCTTTCTACCTTTCAGCAGTCCCAAGAATGTTCTACACTCATTTGCACTCTAATTCAGGTAATCCTGAGGGTAGGGATAAAACCCCAGGGGCCTCAATGAGTCACAGGTCATGATCAACCTTCAGAGTGCTAACAACCAGATGACTGCAAAGAATATAAATCCTTCCATTCCTCACCATTGTCAAAATTAAAGAGGCTTTCTGGATGAGAAGAAATATGTTCAAGGGAAAAAAAACCAAGAAAGTCCAGTTTTCTTCAAAAAGCACTTTTCGGACAATCAAAAGTGGAACCTGGATGATTGAGAGCCACCATAGAGAACAATCTTTTTTATTTATGATGATGTGAATGAAACTGTTAGTAAGCTAAACAGATAACATTTATCATTAACCTAGGATCATATTGAGTCCACCAGCATTTAGTCACTGGCTATCACAGTCCAGATAAGTTGTATCAGACACATCATCACAATGGATGATTGCTTTATGCCTTGCCAATTCCTCTACAGTGTACTGAGTTGGAGAAGAGATCTTGAAGCTAACCATGAAAGCACTATGAAGACACTGTGAAAGATAGCCTATGACACTGTGACATCCAGCCAAGGGAACTAGAAGCTGAGCTGCTGACAGAACATACTGGTGTCTCTGTGCTATGAAGCCTCCATCAGCTTTGAAGACACCGCCAAAAGAAAACTATGAGCAGTGTCACAGAATAACACCCACAGCTGCCACTACAACAGACTTCCAGTGCCCTCATTGTGCTAGATTCTGCTTTCAGATTGAGAGTGCAGAGTCACCTCTGTGTCCACAGATTAATAGAGTGCAAAACAGAGTTTTCTTCAAACCTGAAGGACTACGTATAAAATGCATAAAGAAGCTTTAATAAATTGTAAGAAATCTGTAAAGATCAAGTAGTTCAAAATATAAATCTTCATTAACTTCGCTAAGATATATGGCAGAGAATAGGGAAAAGCCAGTACTTCAAAGATAGCCAGTTAAGGCATTAGACTAAAACCCAGGAGAATAGGTGTTCCAGTCTTGCCTTAAACACAAAGCCAGCTGGATGACCTTGGACCCAGGGGTGAAAAGCTCCCGGATCAGACAGGTCCGGTAGCGATCTTGGCCGGTGGCTCGGTGATCCGGTAGCGAAGCTCCGCCCACCCATCCGGGTGTCATTACTTCCTGGTTTTAACCAGGAAGTAATGTGTTTTTTACCTTCTGCGCATGCACAGAACGTTTTGGGCATGTGCAGGTCTGCACGCGCACGTGATGCATGCACGCAGCAAATGCGCTTCCGAACCAGTAAGGAAGGTAAGTAGATTTCACCTCTGCTTGGACCAGACATTTTCTCTCAGTCCTAGGAAGGAGGCAGGGGCAAACTACTTCTCAAATCTTGCCAAGAATACTTCAGAAACTACTCACACTGAATTTTAGCCAATTAAGAATGAGATCATGAGGATATATTCCTAGAATATGCAGCCTTTAGTTAAGATTACAATAGATGTGTAATTATAAATAGCTCTGGTATATAATGAGTGGTTTGCTTGACTATTTCTGTAGCCTAATTCATCACATTACTTAAAATTGTTTAAATTCACAATCACCAGAAAATATTAATATTTTAACATACTTTTTACAACTGGAGATTGAACACATTCCTTTATATAGAGCTGCATTGTGAAACATGGATTAGAGTTTATTTATAATTAACAATAGCAAACTTAGTTACCATAGGCTGTAACCATACAGTATATAAATAACAGAGTTCATACTATCATGCCTTCATGATTTAAACGCAGGGCATAGGGTTATATTTTTTTTAGAAATTAATTGACTGAACAAGTTGCAAGGTACACATTTCACCATTTTTTCTGCTCAGCCAGTATCCCCTCCCTTCAATCACAGGATTGTACTTTGTGCCTTTCAAGAGAAGCTGAAAGAATTAGTTAGAAAGATATCTGAGTTTTAAAAAAATGTATTACTGTTCATTCAAAAAATTTCAAGCTATATCCTATTTTATAATTTTGGTCTCCTATTTCCATACATGCTATCTCTTCAAGAATGGTTTTGCAACTTATTTTTTAAAGTATTTTGTTCCATTCCTTTTCTTATTATTGATACAGCACAAATAATAAATAATAATAAAAAAGTTAAAAGTTCCCCTCACATGTATGTGCTAGTCGTTCCCGACTCTAGGGGGCGGTGCTCATCTCTGTTTCAAAGCCGAAGAGCCATTCCTGTCTGAAGACATCCCCGGGGTCATGTGGCCGCATGACTAAATGCCAAAGGCGCACGGAACGCTGTTACCTTCCCACCAAAGGAGGTCCCTATTTTTCTACTTGCATTTTTTATGTGCTTTCAAACTGCTAGGTTAGCAGAAGCTGGGAAAAATAACAGGAGCTCACACCATTATGAAAGAAAAGTAACGGGAGCTCACTCCATTATCCCCATTAGGGATTCAAACTGCTGATAAATAATAAATAGCAGGAGTTAAAATGAAAGTGTTAGGTTTAAAGGTCCATCTTCCAAACAACAATGTACAACATGGTGTTTGATACTGCCACACATCCAATTCCATCTTATGCTTAAGACTACTGTAGCACATACTTACTTAGGGCTGCCCTTGGAAAAAGTCCGTAAATGTAATCAAATGCAAAATTGTATGGATTTGTTCTATGCATTTTAAAGATCATGAGATTCTGGTCTTGAAACAATTGCACATGATTCCAGTTTGTTTTCAGATATAATTTTTAAAAATCCTGGTTCTTGCTTATTATGCTCTAAGAACTTTAGACAGATGTCTGAAATACCAATATATAAACTCGTCCAAATTACCATTCAACAAAACCTTGTCACATGTATCTCTTATTGATATCCGATAGCTTCCTAAAATCTTTTAGTAGCAGAAAATTTGTACAGCCCCTACTTCAGCTACATAACATCGAGAAGTAAAACAATACACACAAAGACAATATAAAAAGCCACAATCCATTAAAACATTTCAATCCAAGGAAAGGAGTACTACCAGGGGTGAAATCTAAAAATTTTCACTACTGGTTCTGTGGGCGTGGCTTAATTAGAGGAAAGGGGTTTGGTGGTAAGGCGACTGGGTGGGCATGGCTTGTTGGTCAGGTGGGCGTGGCCAAGTCAATGTCACTTCTTTGCCCTCTTTTAACCTACAAAACACAACACAACTGGCTCACCCACAATGTAAAAGCAGCTGTGCTAGACCCAAAATGACCCCTGCAACAAGCAGGAACCTCACAAAGCCACAAAAAGCCCAAAAAACCAACTTTCACACTTTACACACACACACAACACAACACAACACAACTGGCTCACCCACAATGTAAAAGCAGCTGTGCTAGACCCAAAATGGCCCCTGCAACAAGCAGGAACCACACACAGCCACAAAAAGTCCAAAAAAACAACTTTCACACTTTATACACACAAAATTCCACATATAGCTTTGTGAGATTTTGTGTGTTTGTGTAGTTAGAGTGAAACACTACAGAAACACAAAATCTCAGAAAGCTGCACAAATATTATTTTATTTTATTTTTATATAAAAGCAGCTAAATTTAAAACTTCCTAAACTTTAAATGGCTAGGTCTAAAAAAAGAACAACTAAAAAAAACCCCAATTAACTATTTTTTTTAAAGCTCCCAAAGGGGAAAAAAAACTTACCCAATAGAACAGGGGTCGCCAACCTTGGCAACTTTAAGACTTGTGGACTTCAACTCCCAGAATTCCTCAGCCAGCAAAGCAGGCAGATGGAGCTGCTCACTGATGAGCTTGATTGCAGGCAGGGAGATTCAATTGCTTGCTGATGCAATGGATTACAGGGAGCAAACGAAGCAAGGCAGGCATTGCGACCAGCAGCTAAGGTATGCAAGCTGGAGGCTGGGGGGGGGATTTTTGCTACCGGTTCTCTGAACTGCCCGCCGCCATTGCTACCTACTCGCCCGAGCGGGTCCGAACCAGGAGCATTTCACCCCTGAGTACTATATAACAATTCCATAAGTCACATGGATATTAGGTTTTCTTAACATCTTGACCCCAGCACTGGGATGATAGGCCAAGTTTTATCTGCCTTCTGGAAGACCAAGTTGGTTGGAGCCAGCCAAATATAAAGAGAGGCTGTTCCACAGGCCAAGCAATCCCTGGTCCTACAAGATCCCCTCTTGTAGAGGGGATCTGGAACATGCCCACTCTGTCATATCAGGTATAAAAAACTGACATCCTCAGACATAGATGGTCCCACAAGTAATCTGTCCCCATTTCATGTAAGGTTTTAATGATAATAATCAGCACTTGGAATGCACCTGGAAGCATACTGGCAACAAAGTTGTAGCAGCAATGGCATAACATATGAACTTTGAAGCACCCAGACCGTACACACAGTCAGATTCTGTATCAGTTAAAACTTCTAGGGATGTTAAAGAGCAGCTCCATCTAGAGAATGCTGCAGAAATTTATCCAGGAAATACCTAAAGTATGTGTAAAAACGAGCAAGAACCTCCTGGTCCAAGAATGGAGGCAACTGGCATGTAATCATATCAGTGAAAATATTAGAAAGATTAAATTAGTCACCTAATGGTTTTATAGACAGTTGGTAAAGATAACATTGATTCAGACTTAAGGTATTGTGCAAGTCTAGCCATTGCAGATTATAAAACTTGTTGATGATTTAACAGATTCTGGTGCATTCGATGGAAGGTAATGAAATAAATTATTGCAATAGTGGCAAATATCTGGAGCTTAGGTGTAGGATGAGAGTGAGGTTTGTTTTCTGAGCTTGTGGGTTGGTTTCTGAATGTTTCGTTACCAGGCTAGAAAACATCTTCTTCTGAGTTTAGGGGATGTCAGTGTCAGGGTTCTTCTGTTCAAAAAGACTTCAGGTGTGGGTGTGTCAAGTGAGAGTCTTGTATATAAATTATTGTTTAGCATAATGAGAAAACATGCAATAAGTAAAAAAGTAAGATGGCAAACTGACACTGATTGCATTTGGATTAAAATTCCCATGTGCTACAGCCAACTGTGGGCTATAAAAGTACGTTATGATAGTAGTCCAAACATTTGATGTATACCAAGTTGCTTAATGGATTAAAAATATTAGAATAACATCTAATAATAGTAACAGAAATGCCAGGTCTTTGCCTTAGTCTCAGATATACTGTATCTGACAATCTACCACAATGCAGTAATAACTTTTTATTGTTTTCAACAGAAGAAATATATAAAACTTGTCAAGGCAGAAAGGACAATTGTATTTAAAATGAAATATTTCAAAGTAAGAAATTTACTTCTTTGGTTCACTGGTAAGAACAAAAAACCTGGAACAGGTCCAAGCTTTGTGCTTCACCAGACACAGTCAATCGCAGAGGTAAAACATCTAAAAGGGACCAGGAAAGATCAGCTCACAAACTGTGACAAAGTGACTTTGATAATTTAAGAAAAGACTAACTTTTTTAAAGGAAGGGCCACATATAGATTTTGAATGGTTTATTGGGGAAGGTTGCATTCCAAAACTGTTGACAGGACCAGGACAAATAAATGGTATAGCCTAGGTAAAAAAATAATAATTCCAATTTAACTTAATGTACATTTAGAATATAATAGAATGGAATGGAATGGAATGGAATGGAATGGAATAGAATAGAATAGAATAGAATAGAATAGAATAGAATAGAATAGAATAGAATAGAATAACAGAATTGGAAGGGACCTTGGAGGTCTTCTAGTCCAACCCCCTGCCCAGGCAGGAAGGAAATCCTACACCACTTCAGACAAATGGTATGTATGTATGTATGTATGTATGTATGTATGTATGTATGTATGTATGTATGTATTTATTTATTTATGTATTGGTTCGATTCATATGCCACCCTTCTCCGGAGACTTAGGGCAGCTTACAATGTGTTAAGCAATAGCCTTCATACTTTTGTATATACCTGCTTAGTAGGGCTTTGCCCCCCCCCCCCCCGTGGTGTTCTTTTTTATACAAAGTCAGCTTATTGCCCCCACAAACCAGGTCCTCATTTTACCTACCTCGAAAGGATGGAAGGCTGAGTCAACCTTGAGCCTGGTGAGATTTGAACTTGCAGTAATTGCAGGCAGCTGGTGCTACTCAACAGCACTTTAGCTGAAGAGCCACCAAGGTTCTTCAACATGGTTGAAGAGCCTTGTTTATCCAACATCTTCTTAAACAATGGTTATCCAACATCTTAAAAATTTCCAGTGTTGGCGCATTCACAACTTCTGGAGGCAAGTTGTTCTACTTATTAATTGTTCTAACTGTCAGGAAATTTCTCCTTAGTTCTAAGATGCTTCTTGATTAGTTTCCACCCATTGCTTCTTGTTCTACCCTCAGGTGCTTTGGAGAATAGTTTGACTCCCTCTTCTTTGTGGCAACCCCTGAGATATTAAAACACTGCTATCATGTCTCCTCTAGTCCGTCTTTTCATTAAACTAGACATACCCAGTTCCTGCAACCATTCTTCATATGTTTTAGCCTCAAGTCCCCTCTTCTCAGCACTCTTTCTAGAGTCTCAACATCTTTTTTACATCGTGGTGACCAAAACCAAATGCAATATTCCAAGTGTGGCCTTACCAAGGCATTATAAAGTGGTATTAACACTTCACGTGATCTTGATTCTATCCCCCTGTTTATGCAGCCCAGAACTGTGTTGGCTTTTTTGGCAGCTGCTGCACGCTGCTGGCTCATATCTAAATGGTTGTCCACTAGGACTCCAAGATCCCTCTCACAGTTACTACTATTAAGCATTTAATTTGAGCT